>NW_006794736.1:1876045-1963285 GCF_000442215.2 Lipotes vexillifer | reverse complement strand
CAGCAGGAAATCTGGTCATTCTGGGAGTACCCCAGCCAAGGATCCACCCACTAAGTACTTGGGCACCCTCAACCCTGAGTGCAAAACCCACTCCTGCCCCCACTCTGCAGTGGTTCCTTGTGTGCACTCCCAAGTACAGCAGAGAGATCAAGTCTCATAAATGGAATGCTAGCAGACAAACAGACCACAATCTGTGGACTGAAAGTAGAAAAAGCAGAAGAGTTGTATGAGGAGTGGAGGAATTGGGGAGATATTGTTTAAGAGTAAAGATCTGCAGCTACTAAATATATAAATCCTGGAGAGCTAATGTACAGCATAGTGATTATGAACAATCATACTGTTTATATACAAATAATTGCTGAGAGAGTAAATCTTAATGGCCATGATCACAAAAAATAAATGATAATGATGTGACATTATAGAGATGTTAGCTAATGCTACAGTTGTATTCATATTGCAATGTACAAATGTATCAAATCAACACTTTTGGTAAACCCTAAACTTACACAGCTATATGTCAATTACCTCAATGATAATATAAATAAATACATACATACATACATAAAATTATGCAATTTCTCTGAACAAAACCCCTAGTGGTTTACCATCCCATTCCAAATAAAAGTTAAATTTCTTACAAAGTGTCTAGTCCCAGGTATGTCTCATATTCTCTATCTTGATACTCTAATATTCAAACACTAACTCTTCTGCAGAAAAACTGGTCTCCATATTTTCATTGAAATATATAAGGTGTTTCCCCTCCTTAAGAATAAAAGCATAGAATAAGTGATGCACGTCAAAAGCATTACAGGTGGGGGCTTCCCTGGTGGCGCAGTGGTTGAGAGTCCCCCTGCCGACGCAGGGGACACAGGTTCATGCCCCAGTCCGGGAAGATCCCACATGCCGCGGAGCGACTGGGCCTGTGAGCCATGGCCGCTGAGCCTGCGCGTCCGGAGCCTGTGCTCCGCAATGGGAGAGGCCACGACAGTGAGAGGCCTGCGTACCAAAAAAAAAATAAAGAAAAGAAGCATTACTGGTGGAAGGAGCAGAAAGAATAAAAATCCTAATATTAGGAAAGGGTCACTAACAAAGCTTCCTTGAGTCATGTGGAGCTTATGCAACAAATTGGAAAATTGAGTATCTCCAAATGAATGGCTGATTTTCTCCATGAGACATTTGTTGAGTCCCATAGAAATTACTTGCAATCTGGGAAGGTAGTAAGCTACAATAAAAGCTTCTAAAAGATAGAGTTAAAAAACTCATTTCTGTAATGAAAACTGTAATCGAGCACAAGAGCAAAACAAACAAATCATGAATGTAGTACGGATACAGGTTACAACATAAATGAATTTTGAATACATAAGGCTAAGTAGAGGATTTAGTCACAAAAGACCACTTATAGTATGAATTTAAATATATGAACTATCTATAATGGGCAAATCTACAGAGATAGAAAGTAGATTCGTTGCTGCTTGTGGCTCGGGGGAAAGGAGGTTTGGGATCAGGATTTCTTATGAGGGTAAAGAAAAAGTTATAAAATTGATTGCAGTGAAGGATGCACAATTCTGAGAATAAATAAAAATCCACTGAACTGTACATTTTAACTATGTGAATTATATCCTGTGAGCCATTAACTGTATGTATCCTGTAGGCCTCAAACCGATCTAGGTTACTTTATTTTTAAACACGTTTATTGATGTATAATTGCTTCACAATGTTGTATTAGCTTCTGCTGTATAACAAACGGTATCAGCTATATGTATTCAAATATCCTTATATCCCGTCCCTCTTGCATCTCCCTCCCACACTCCCTATCCCACCATTCTAGGTGGTCACAAAGCACCAAGCTGATCTCCTGGTGCTATGCAGCTGGTTCTGACTAGCTTTTTTATATTTGGTAGTGTATATATGTCAGTGCTACTATCACACTTTGCCCCAGCTTAACCTTCCCCCTCCCTGTGTCCTCAAGTCCATTGTCTATGTATGTATCTTTATTCCTCTTCTGCCCCTGCCCCTAGATTCATTAGAAACTTTTTTTTTTTAGATTCCATATATATGTGTTAGCATATAGTATTTGTTTTACCCTTTTTGACTTACTACACTCTGTATGACAGACACCAGGTCCATCCACCTCACTATAAATAGCTCAATTTCATTTATTTTATGGCTAATTTTCCCTTGTATATATGTGCCACATCCTCTTTATCCATTCATCAGTCCATCCATCTGTTGATGGAAACTTAGGTTGCTTTCATGACCTGTCTACAGTAAATAGTACTGTAATGAGCAATGTGGTATATGTCTCTTTTTGAATTATTGTTTTCTCAAGGTATATGTCCAGGAATGGGATTGCTGGGTCATATGGTGGTTCTATTTTTAGTTTCTTAGGGAATCTCCATGCTGTTCTCCATAGTAGCTGTATCAATTTACATATGCACCAACAGTACAAGAGGGTTCCCTTTCCTACACACCCTCTCTAGAATTTATTGTTTGTACATTTTTGATGAAGGCCATTCTGACTGGTATGAGGGAATACCTTATGGTAGTTTTGATTTGCATTTCTCTAATGGTTAGTGATGTTCAGCATCCTTTCATGTGTTTGTTGGCAATCTCTATATCTTCTTTGGAGAAATGTCTATTTAGGTCTTCTGCCCATTTTTAGATTGGGTTATTTGTTTTTTTGATACTGAGCTTCATGAGCTGCTTGTATATTTTGGAGATTAGTCCTTTGTCAGTTACTTTGCTTGCAAATGTATTCTCCCATTCTGAGGGCTTTATTTTCATCTTGTTTATAGTATCCTTTGCTATGAAAAGGCTTTTAAGTTTCATTAGGTCCCATTTGCTAATTTTTGTTTTTATTTCCATTTCTCTAGGAGGTGGGTCACAAAGGATCTTGCTGTGATTTTTGTCATAGAGTGTTTAGCCTATGTTTTACTCTAAGAGTTTTGTAGTGTCTGTCCTTACATTTGAGTCTTTAATCCATTTTAATTTTATTTTTGTGTATGGTGGTAGGGAGTGTTCTAATTTCATTCTTCTCCATGTAGCTGTCCAGTTTTCCAGGCACCATTTATTGAAGAGGCTGTCTTTTCTCCATTGCATATCCTTGCCTCCTCTATCAAAGATAAGGTGACCATATGTGCATGGATTTATCTCTGGGCTTTCTATCCTTTTCCATTCTATATTTCCATTCTATATTTCTGTTTTTGTGCCAGTACCATATTGTCTTGTTTACTGTAGCTTTGTAGTATAGTCTGAATTCAGGGAGCCTCTTTCCTCCACTCGTTTTTCTTTCTGAAGATTGCTTTGGCTATTCGGTGTCTTTTGTTTTTCCATATACATTGTAAATTTCTTTTCTACTTCTGTGAAAAATGCCATTTGTAGATAGATAGTAATTGCATTGAATCTGTAGATTGCTCTAGATAGTATACTCATTTTCACAATGTTGATTCTTCCAATCCATGAACATGGTATATCTCTCCATCTGCTTGTATCATCTTTAATTTCTTACATAAGTGTTTTATAGTTTTCTGCCTACAGGTCTTTTGTCTCCTAAGGTAGGTTTATTCCTAGGTATTTTATCTTTATGTTGCAATGGTAAATGGCAGTGTTTCTTTAATTTCTCTTTCAGAATTTTGTCATTAGTGTATAGGAATGCAAGAGATTTCTGTCCATTAACTTTGTACCCTGCTACTTTACTAAATTCATCACTTCATTAGCTCTAATAATTTTCTGGTAGTATCTTTAGGATTCTTTATGTATCATATCATGTCATCTGTAAACAGTGACAGTTTTACTTCTTCTTTCCCGATTTGGATTCCTTTTATTTCTTTTTCTTTGCTGATTGACATGGCTAAAACTTCCAAAACTATGTTGAATAATAGTGAGACTGGACACCCTTGTCTTGTTACTGATCTTAGAGGAAATGGTCTCAGTTTTTCACAAATGAGAATGTTGTTGGCTGTGGGTTTGTCATATATGACCTTTATTATGTTGAGGTAGGTTCCCTCTATGCCTACTTAATGGAGAGCTTTTATCATAAATTCATGTTCAATTTTGTTGAAAACTTTTTCTGCACCTATTGAGATTATCATATGGTTTTTGTCATCCAATTTGTTAATATGGTGTATCACATTAATTGATTTGTGTATACTGAAGAATCCTTGCATTCCTGGGATAAACCCCACTTCATCATGGTGTATGATCCTTTTAATGTGCTGTTGGATTCTGTTTGCTAGTATTTCATTGAGGATTTTTGCATCTATGTTCATCAGTGATATTGGCCTGTAGTTTTCTTTCTTTATGACATCTTGTCTGGTTTTGGTTTCAGTGTGATGGTGGTCTCATAGAATTAGTTTGGGAGTATTTCTCCCTCTGATATATTTTGGAAGAGTTTAAGAAGGACAGGTGTTAGCTCTTCTCTAAATTTTTGATTGAATTCGCTTGGGAAGCCATCTGGTCCTGGGCTTTTTTTTCTTGGCAGATTATTAATCACAGTTTCAATTTCAGTGCTTGTGATTGGTCTGATTATATTTTCTATTTCTTCCTGGTTCCGTATCAGAAGGATATGCTTTTCTAAGAATTTGTCCATTTCTTCCAGCTTTTCCATTTTATTGGCATATAATTACTTGTAGTAATCTCTCATGATCCTTTGTATTTCTGCAGTGTCAGTTGTTACTTCTCTTTTTCATTTCTAACTCTGTTGATTTGAGTCTCCTCCATTTTTTCTTCATGAGTCGGGCTAATGGTTTATCAATTTTATTTACCCTCTCAAGAACCAGCTTTTAGTTTATTGATCCTTGCTATCATTTTCTTCCTTTCTTTTTCATTTATTTCTGATCTGATCTTTCTGATTTCTTTCCTTCTGCTAACTTTAGGCTTTGTTTGTTCTTCTTTCTCTAATTGCTTTAGGTGTAAGTTAAGGTTGTTTATTTGAGATTTTCTTGTTTCTTGAGGTAGGATTATATTGCTATAAATTTCCTTCTTGAACTGCTTTTGCTGTTTCCCATAGGTTTTGGGCCATAGTGTTTTTATTTTCATTTGTTTCTAGGTATTTTTTTATTTCCTCTTTCATTTATTCAGTTATTTAGTTGTGTATTGTTTAGCCTCCTTGTGTTGGTATTTTTTACATTTTTTTCCCTGTAATTGATATCTAGTCTCATAACATTGTGATTGGAAAAGATATTTGATAAGTTTTCAATTTTCTTAAATTACCAGGGCTTGATTCATGACCCAAGATATGATCTATCCTGGAGAATATTCCAGGAGCATTTCAGAAAAAAGTGTATTCTGTTGTTTTTGGTTGAAATGTCCTATAAATATCAATTAATCCATGTTGTTTAATGTATCATTTAAAACTGTGTTTCCTTATTTATTTTCATTTTGGATGATCTCTCCATTGGTGAAAGTGGGGTGTTAAAGTCCCCTACTAATATTGTGTTACTGTTGATTTCCCCTTTTATGGCTGTTAGATTTCTTATGTATTGAGGTGCTCATATGTTGGGTGCATAAATATTTACAATTGTTATATATTCTTTTTAGATTGATCCCTTGGTCATTATGTAGTGGTCTTCTTTGTCTCTTGTATTAGTCTTTATTTTAAAGTCTATTTTTCCTCATATGAGAATTGCTACTCCAACTTTTATCTGATTTCCATTTGTGCGGAATATCTTTTTACATCCCCTCACTTTCAGTCTGTATGTGCCCCTATGTTTGAAGTGGGTCTCTTGTAGACAGCATATATATAGGTCTTGTATTTTATCCATTCAGCTATTCTAAATCTTTTAGTTGGATTATTTAATCCATTTACATTTAAGTAAATTATTGATATGTATGCCCCTATTACCATTTTCTTAATTGTTTTGGTTTGTTATTGTAGGTCTTTTCCTTCTTTTGTGTTTCCTTCCTAGAGAAGTTTTTTAGCATTTGTTGTAAATCTGGTTTGGTCGTGCTGAATTCTCCTAACTTTTGTTCGTCTGTAAAGGTTTTAATTTCTCTGTTGAGTCTGAATGAAATCCTTGCTGGGTAGAGTAATGTTGGTTGTAGGTTTTTTCCCCTTTCCTCACTTTAAATATGTCCGGCCACTTCCTTCTGGCTTGCAGAGTTTCTGCTGAAAATTCAACTGTTAGGCTTATGGGGGTTCCCTTGTATGTTATTTGTTGCTTTTCCCTTTTTGCTTTTAATAATTTTTCTTTGTATTTAATTTTTGATAGTTTAATTAATATGTGCCTTGGCATGTTCTCCTTGCCTTTATCCTGTATGGGACACTCTGTGTTTCCTGGACGTGACTATTTCCTTTCCCATGTTAGGGAAGTTTTCCTGTATAATCTCTTCAAATATTTTCTCAGAACATTTCTTTTTCTCTCCTTCTTCTGGGACCCTTATTATTTCTAATGTTGGTGCATTTAGTGTTGTCCCAGAGGGCTCTGAGATTCTCCTCAATTCTTTTCATTCTTTTTTCTTTATTCTGCTCTGTGGCAGTTATTTCCACTCTTTAATCTTCCAGGTTACTTTTCCGTTCTTCTGCCTCCATTATTCTGCTACTGATTTCTTGTAGGGAATTTTAAATTTCATTTATTGTGTTGTTCTTCATTGTTTGTTTACTCTTCAGTTCTTCTAGGTCCTTGTTAAACGTTTCTTGTATTTTCCCCATTGTATTTCCAAGATTTTGTGTCACCTTTACTATCATTACTCTGAATTATTTTTCAAGTAGACTGCCTAATTCCTCTTCATTTGTTTGGTATGGTGGGTTTCTACCTTACTCCTTCAGCTGCTTCATATTTCTCTGTCTTCCCATTTTGCTTAACTTACTGTGTTTGGGTTCTCCTTTTTTCAGGCTGCAGGTTTGTAGTTCCCATTGTTTTTGGTGTCTGCCTCCAGTGGGTGAGTTTGGTTCAGTGGCTTGTGTAGGCTTCCTGGTGGAGGGAACAGGTGCATTTTTTCTGGTGATTGGAGAAGGTCTTATCTTTCTGGTGGGCAGGACCATGTCCAGTGGTGTGTTTTGGGGTATCTGTGTACTTAATATGACTTTAGGCAGCCTCTCTTATAATGGGTGGGTTTGTGTTACTGTCTTGTTAGTTGTTTGGCATGGGGTGTCCAGCCCTGGAGCTTGCTGGACGTTGGGTGGAGCTGGTTCTTAGCACTGAGACAAAGATCTCTTGCAGATCTCTCACCAATTGATATTACATGGGTTGGGAAGTCTCTGGTGGTCCAATGTCCTGAGCTTGACTCTTCTACCTCAGAGGTTCAGGCCTGACACCCGGCTGCAACACCAAGACCCTCTCAGCCCCATGGCTGAGAAGAAAATGGAGAAAAAATAAAGAAAAAAAATTGAAAAAATAATAAATAAAATTGAGGAAAAATATTAATATAAAAGAGAGCAACCAAACCAACAAGCAAGTCCACTGATGATAACAAGCACTAGAAACTAAACTAAGATAAACATAAAAATCAGAAACTAATAAATTTTAGACTACAAATCCCATGTCTGTATTTGCTCCTAAAGTCCAATACCTCAATTTGGGGCAATTTGTTGTCTCTTCAGGTATTCCATAGATGCAGGGTAAATTGGATTGATTGTGGGATTTAATCCACTGCTCCTGAGGCTGCAGGGAGAAATTTCCCTTTCTCTTCTTTGTTTGAACAGCTCCTGGATTCAGCTTTGGTTCTGGCCCCACCTCTGAGTGTAGGTTGCCCTCAGACATCTGTTCCCCTCCCAGACAGGAGGCGGTTAAAGCCGTGGCTGATTAGGGCACTCTTGCTCACTGAGGCCCATGAGTAGGGAGGGGTTCAGTAGTCATAATTGGAAGTCAAGTGAGACTGCATTGACAGAGGCCAACGTGATGTTGCAACAGTTGGAGGCATGCCATGTTTTCTCCCAGGGATTTTGTCCCTGGATCAGAGAATCCTGGAAGTGGTGGGCAGCACAGGCTCCCTGGGAAGTTGTGGATAGTGACCTGAACTTGCACACAGGATTCTTGGTGGCAGCAGCAGTAACATTAGTGTTTCATGCTCGTCTCTGTGGTCTGAGCTGATAGCCGCAGCTTGTGCCCATCTCTGCAGCTCACTTAGGCGGTGCTCTGCCTTCTGTGGGCACATAGGGAGGGAATCCCTGTCCTCAAGTACCCTTAAAACGTGGTCTGTTGCCTTTCGGCAGGTCCAGACATTTTCCTGGACTCCCTCTGGGCTAGCTGTGGTGCACTAGATCCCTCAGACTGTTTTCACACAGCCAACCCAAGTCCTCTCTCTGGGATTTGACCTCCAAAGACAGAATCTCAGCTCTCAGCCCCCACACACCCTGGTGGTTGAGAAGACAAGCCTCTCAGGCTGGTGAGTGTTGGTCGGCACCGAGCCTCTGTGTGGGAATCTCTCCAATTTGCCTTCTGCACCCCTGCTGTTGCACTCTCCTCCATGGCTCCAAAGTTTCCCCCCACCACCTCCCTGTCTCTGCCAGTGAAGGGGCTTCCTAGTGTGTGGAAACATTTCCTCCTTCACAGCTCTCTCCCAGATGTGCACATGCCATCCCTATTCTTTTGTCTGTGTTTTTACTTTCTTCTTTTGCCCTACCCATGTACGTGGCAATTTTTTTGCCTTTTGGGAAGTCTGAGGTCTTCTGCCAGCATTCAGTAGGTGTTCTGTAAGAGTTATTCCACGTGTAGGTGTACATTTGATGTGTTTGTGGGGAGGAAAGTGATCTCTATGTCTTATTTCTCTACCATCTTGAAAGTCCTCCTCCTGTTCTAGGTTATTGAGAAATATTAACTGTTTTAAACCTTATTACAACACTATGACGTGCATATTGTTTATTATCCCTCTATATAAAAAAGTAAACAGATGCCAAAACGTTTGCTCCTTGGCTGCACCTTAGGAAGTGATGAAATCTGTAGATGAAAATGAGTGGTCAATGTAGAGTATCCATGCTCTTCATTTTTACAGTATACTGTATCTGTCAGATGGTAATTTAATGTATTCATTTATATAATAGCAGGATCCATTTGGATCTTCAACATCATGTGGAAAAATAGTAACTGAATTTTTTTTTTTTTGTCCACAGGGCCAGGAGGATTACATATACTATGTCTTGCTCTGCTCACATCAGAAACACAAAGGAGCTGTAACTTGGAGCAGAAAACATGCTCTCACACCATTGCAAGTTATTCTTTTAATCAGAGTTTACTCTGTGCATCAATGACCCGAAACCACCAGTAAAAAGTAATCATGCCTACAATTGTCATCCTGGGCTGCTAGCACTAAGCAGTGGTTTCTTTCTCTTGACACCTACTGCTTAGCTGCTGGCATAACAAGTTGTTTTCTCACTGAAACTCCAGTAAAACACTATTGATTTTTTCTGAATGGCTAAAAACTTGTCACTATCTTTTTATCTCACTTGCATTGGCCTGGGACTGTAATTTTCCAACCTAGGCATAACATGGCTAAAAATACCAATCTCCTACATTTAAAAAGAGTGAAAACTAATAATAATTTTCCTCTTTTATTTATTTTTAACCCAGTGAATCCCAATGAATACAATGAAATAGGTAGCTTTTCTCTCGGGTGAACTTCTTAATGATGAGTTATTCAACTTTATAAAGTCCTTCTCAGCCAAAGAAATATCATTTTCTGGCCAAAGGGGGAAAAATCCTACTGAAATATAAGTCTAAACTTTCAGAAAGTCAGTGGCAGTCACAGTAAACATTTTTGCCTTTGCTTTATTTTTCCTCACTGCATTTTTTGAGCCTGATGGGGTAAGTCCTTCCATTTTACACAGATATCTATTTATCTCAAGGTAAGAACAAAATATGAGTTGTCACAGTTGAATATGTTCATTTTATATAAAAATTTGTGATTATCATAGAAGGGATTTTACATTGTAGTATAGATACTAGGAGTGTCTTTCTCCCTGAGAAACTATTCAGAAAGATGTCTTTATAATGAGGCCTGTAGTTCAGTATCCATTACCATACATTCTAGCTGAAGACCAGGAGTAGAAGAGAAAAGAAAGGAGAAAAGATAGCCCTTGAAATTTATCTCTACCACAATAACTGCCAATACTGTTTATTATAACTTTCTATCAAGCACCATCTTGATCACACATATGCATTATCTTATATACTTTTTTTAATTAATTTTTATTATTAATTTTTTTAATTAATTTAATTATTATTAAATTATTATTATTAATTAATTTAATTATTAATTTTTATTAATTTCATCTTACAGTTGAGAAAACTAATACTCAGAAATTTTAAGGAATTGAATCTAATTGTACTATATAAAAAAGTTGAACCGAGATCTGAATCAAAACTTATATCCTTTAAGCACAATGATATATACCATAAACCTTATCTGCTCAATTTCTTTATTACTAAATTATGTGGATTCGTCATTTGATGATATTTAAGGTAAGCTTTATTGTTGATTATCCAAAAAAACAATGAAAACGAGAGAACACACCTTAAGGTCAGAGAAGTGTGTGTGCATGGAGAGGGCGGGGGGTAAAAGAAATGGCAATCAGCAGAGCAAATATGAAATATTTAGATATACCCCATTGTTCCTTAGCAGTAAGTGGTTGTCCATAACATAGAAGCATTCTACAAAAAACAGGGAAATTGACCCAATGGGACCAAATATTCCTCAGAATGTTTCTCAATATAGCTCTCTTGACAGAAAATAACATTTTTTTATAAGTTATTTATTGTAGTTTATTTTTCAAAAAACTATCTAATTGATGAATTTCTAAAATCTGTCTATAATGGTCCTTGTTAGGGTAAATAGTTCTGATTTTCAGGTAAAGAACTGAATCTTAATCTCAGACTGATCATAACCAGCAAAATCTAATAGAATCCGTTTCTCAGCCTTATCTTGATGGACATCAACTTCTCTACATTTTCAAAAATGCCATCTGTGGTAATAGTGAGTTAGCAAGATCAAGGGAAGCCAAAACCAGAGCATTCAAAACACAAATTTTTCCATATGTTAAATGCCTATCAGCATTTTCTTCCATCCATTCCCAAGTTTCAAAATGATCTGCATGTCTTAAATATAGTATTTTATTTCTTACATGCCCCTGGACCTTCTTTTTCATAATTGTGAGGTAAGTCATTTAATCACTTACTGTTCAACTTATAATTCTCAAATCTCCCTTAGTAGCCACTAATCCCCAAAAAGGTGTTTTTTACATTTTTATTTTATATTGGAGTATAGTTGATTAACAATATTGTATTAGTTTCAGATGTACAGCAAAGTGATGAAGATATACATATACATGTATCTATTCTTTTCCAAATTCTTTTTCCATTTAGATTATTACAAAATATTGAGCAGAATTCCCTGTGCTATACAATAAATCCTTGTTAGTTATCTATTTTAAATGTAGTAGCATGTATATGTCAATCCAAAACACCCAATTTATCCCTCCCTTACCACATCTTTCACCTTTGGTAGCCATAAGTTTGTTTTCTAAGTCTGTAAGTTTGTTTCATTTGTATCATTTTTTTAGAGTTCACATACAAGTGATATATAACATTTGTCTTTCTCTGTCTGACTTACTTCACCTAGCATGATAATCTCCAGGTCCATCCATGTTGCTGCAAAAGACATTATTTCACTCATTTTAATGGCTAATATTCTATTGTATATATGTACCACATCTTTATCCATTTTTCTCTCAATGGACATTTAGGTTGCTTCCATCTCTTGGCTATTGTAAACAACACTGCAATGAACATTGGGGTGCATATACCCTTTCAAACCTTGGTTTTCTCCAGATATATGCCCAGGAGTGGGATTGCTGGATCGTATGGTAGCACTAGTTTTAGTTTTTTAAGGAACCTCCTACTGTGCTCCATAGTGGCTGATCAATTTACATTCCCACCAACAGTGCAAGAGGGTTCCCTTTTCTCCACACCTTCTCCAGCATTTATTCTTTGTTGATTTTTTTAAATGATGGCCATTCTGAAGGGTGTGAGGTGATAACTGATTGTAGTTTTGACTTGCATTTCTCTAATAACTAGTGATTTTGAGCATTTTTTCATGTGCTTCTTGGCCATCTTTATGTCGTCTTTGGAGAAATGTCTATTTAGGTATTCTTCCCATTTTTTTATTGGGTTGTTGTTTCTTTGATATTAAGCTGCATGAACTGTTTATAGATTTTGGAGATTAATCTCTTGTTGGTCTCATCATTTGCAAATATTTTCTACCATTCTTTGGGTTGTCTTTTCATTTTGTTTATAGTTTCCTTTGCTGTGCAAAAGTTTTTGAGTTTAATTAGGTACCTTTTTTTAAATTATTTTTGTTTTTATTTGCAGTCCTCAAGGAGACAGCTCAGAAAAGATTGCTGTGGTTTATGTCAGTGTTCTTCCTATGTTTTCCTCTAACAGTTTTATAGTAGTAGGTTTTACATTTAGGTTTTTAATCCATTTTGAGTTTATTTTTTGGTACTGCATTAGAGAATGTTGTAATTTCATTCTTTTACATGTAGCCGTCCAATTTTCCCAGCACCATTTATTAAAGAGATTATTTTTCCTCCATTGTATAGTCTTGCCTCCTTTGTTGTAGTTAATTGACCATAGGTATGTGGGTTTATTTCTGGGCTTTCTATCCTCTTCCATTGATCTGTATTTCTTTTATTGTGTTAGTATCGTACTGCTTTGATGACTGTAGCTTTGTAGTATAGTCTGAAGTCAGGGCACCTGATTCCTCCAGTTGCATTATTTTTTTCAAGATTGCTTTGGCTATTCAGGGTCTTTTGTGTCTCCATAAAAATTTTAAAATATTTTGTTCTAGTTCTGTGAAAAATGCCATTGGTAATTTGATGAGAATTGCATTGAATCTGTAGATTGCCCAATTTTTTCATATTAACACATGAGTTGTACATTAATAGTTTTCTCTATATAGGTAACTTTGAAATGATGGACCATCACCATTACTAATTTAAAACCTGTTACCTACTGTTGAAGGGGGAGGAAATTGAAATGATGAGTATAGTTTTATTTGTTTGTTTGTTTTAATTACCCTATTCAGGACGGAAAAAAAGAGATTTTGTCTATCTGACAAAAATAAATTTGTCAAAAAATTCTGATTTTTATCAGATTAGAAATCAATAAATTTTAGAAGAATAAAATGTGAATTGCCTAACACATATTGTTGGTCTTATTTTTAGTATACTTGGTAATGTTATTATATCTTAGAAAATAATATTAAATATATGTTTGAAACTAGTGACAAGAAATAGAAAAATATATTCCAACACATTCTCTTATTTTTAAGACTTGAAAATCGTAATATTTTATTATAAAATTTCTGGTAAAGAACCTGGTAAGTAGATTATAATATGGAACAAGGAAACAGGTAATAAAAGTATTTTGGTCTATTAAATAAGACAAAAAAGAATGAAATAAAAATACTGGTAATAAGTAGAATCAGCAAGGGAGTAACATAGTATAGATAGGCAAAATAACAAGTAATGATAAAAGAATGAGATGATATGAGTTTGTATAATATATGTTGAATGCTTATGAATATCATAACTATAAAATAAAAAGATATGGGGTGATGTTTTACTCAAAAAATCAACCAGCTATTCTCATTAAAAATAGTACCTGATGGGAATTTATAATTCCAGTTAATACTATGTTTTAACAGAGAAGGTATAAGGCAGTTTATAGCAGAGCAGAAAGGGAGAAGAGAGGTACCATATTGTTCCCAGTATTTCATTCTCCAGTGTCCAAAGGCACTTAGCAATATTTTTTGATTAGTGGACTTCGCTTGTGGTGTGATGATACTTTTCCAAGTTTGCAAGGTAATAAAATAAAAACAGCAACTGCAACTATATCTTTATAAAAATCAGTAAAAAGAAACTTCAATATGGATTACTCATTGTAAAAAATATATGTAGGGGAGACCTTCAATATGGCAGAGGAAGGTGGGGATCACCTTCCTCCCCACAAACACACCAAAAAAACATCTACATGTGGAACAACTCATACAGAACACCTACTGAATGCTGGCAGAAAACCTCAGACTTCCCCAAAAGCAAGAAACTCCCCACGTACCTGGGTAGGGCAAAAGAAACAAGAAAAAAACATAGACAAAAGAATAGGGATGGGACCTGCACCTCAGGGAGGGAGCCGTGAAGGAGAAAACGTTTCCACACAGTAGGAAACCCCTTCACTAGTGGAGACGGGGGTTGGGAGGGGGGAAACTTCAGACCCACTTAGGAGGGTGCAGCAGCAGGGGTGCAGAGGGCAAAGCAGAGAGATTCCCACACAGAGATCTGTGCCGACCAGCACTCCCCAGTCTGAGAGGCTTGTCTGCTCACCTGCCTGGCTTGGGTGGGGACTGGAAGCTGAGACTCTGGCTTTGGAGGTCAGATCCCAGGGAGAGGACTGGGGTTGGCTGCGTGAACACAGCCTGAAGGGGGCTAGTGTGCCATAGCTAGATAGGAGGTAGTCTGGGAAACAGCCTGGAACTGCCTAAGGGCAAGAGACCATTGTTCCTGGGTGTGGGAGGAGAGGGGATTCAGAACACCACCTAAAGGAACTCCAGAGATTGGCAGGAGCCACAGCTATCAGCATGAACCCCAGAGACAGGCATGAAACGCTAAGGCTGCTGCAGGCATGAAACTCTTGGCTGCTGCAGCCAAGAAGCCTGTATGCAAGCAGAGGTCACTATCCACAACTCCCCTCCTGGGAGACAGTAGAGCCCGCCACTGCCAATGTCGGCTGTTGCAGGGACAACATCCCTGGGAGAACACATAACGCACCTCAGGCTGTCACTAGACTCTGTCGCTGCAGGCTAGCCCCGCATTCCATACCCCTCCATCCCACTGGCATGAGTGAGCCAGAGGTTACTAATCAGCTGCTACTTTAACCCCATCCTGTCTGAACAGACGCCCTCATGTGACCGACATGCAGAGGCAGGGCCAAATCCAAAGCTGAAAGCCAGGAGCTGTGCAAACAAAGAAGATTAAGGGAAATTTCTCCCAACAGCCTCAGAAGCAGCAGATTAAATCTCCACAATCAGCTTGATGTAGCCTGCATCTGTGGTATACCTGAATAGACTAAGAATCATCCCAAAATTGGGGCAGTGGATTTTGGGAGCAAATGTAGATTTGGGCTTTGCTTTCTGCATCTAATTTGTTTCTGGTATTATGTTTATTGTAGTTTAGTATTTAGAGCTTATTATAATTGGTAGATTTGTTTATTGATTTGGTTGTTCTCTTCCCTTTTAAAAAAAATATATATATATATATACTTTTCTTCCTTTATCACTTTTTGTCAGTGTGTATGTGTATGCTTCTTTGTCTGATTTTGTCTGCATGAGTTTGCTTTTACCATTTGTCCTAGGGTTCTCTCTATCTATTTTTGTATTTGTTTTTGTTTTAGTTTTAGTAAAGATTTTAGCGTTTGTTATCATTGGTGGATTTGTTTAATGGTTAGATTTCTCTCATTTTTCTTTCTTTCTTTTTTGGAATACTTTTTTATTTTCTTATTTTTAATAACATATATTTTTAATTTTAATAATATTCTTTCTTTATTTATTTTTCTTCCTTTTTTTCTACCTTTTTTTATGAGCCATGTGGCTGACAGGGTCTTGGTGCTCCAGCCAGGTGTCAGGCCTTAGCCTTTGAGGTGGGAGAGGTGAGTTCAGGATTTGGATGATTAGAGATGTCTCAGCACCACGTAATATCAAACAGCGAAAGCTCTCCCAGACATCTCCATCTCAATGGTAAGACCCAGCTCCACTCAACAACCAGCAAGCTACAGTGCTGGACACTCCATGCCAAACAACTAGCAAGACAGGAACACAACCCCACACATTAGCAGAGAGGCTGCCTAAAATCATACTAAGTTCACAGACACCCCAAAACACACCAATGGACAAGGTCCTGCCCACCAGAAAGACAAGATCCAAACTCATCCACCAAAACAAAGGCACCAGTCCCCTCCCTCAGGAAGCCTAAACAACCTACTGAACCTTCCTTACCCACTGGGAATAGACACCAAAAAAACCCCAAGAATTACATACTTGCAGCCTGTGAAAAGGAGACCTCAAACACAGTAAGTTGTGCAAAATGAGAAGACAGAGAAATACACAGCAGATGAAGGAACAAAGTAAAAACCCACCAGGCCAAAAAAATGAACAGGAAATAGACAATCTACCTGAAAAAGAATTCAGAGTGATGATAGTAAAGATGATCCAAAATCCAATAGTTGCATAAAGATGAATAAAATGCCTAGGAATAAATTTAACCAACAAGGTGAAAGTCTTGTGCTCCAAAAACTATAAGACACTAAGGAAAGAAAGTCAACATGACACAAATAAATTGAAAGAAATACCATGCTCAGAAAAAAAAGAAATACCATGCTCATGGACTGGAAGATAAATATTGTTATAGTGTCTATAATACCCAAGGCAATCTATAGATTCAATTCAATCCCTATCAAAATACCCATGGAATTTTTCACAGAACTAGAACAAATAATCCTGAAATTCATATGGAAACACAAAAGAGCTTAAATAACCAAAGCAATCTTGAGAAAGAAGAACAAAGCTGGAGGTATCTTGTTCCCCAATTTTAGTCCATACTACAAAGGTATAGTAATTAACTCAGTACGGTACTGACACAAAAACAAACACAAAGATCAATGGAAAGAAAAGGAATTCCAGGAATAATCCCATGTTTATATGGTCAATTAGTCTACAACACAGAAGGCGAGGATATGCACTGAGGAAAAAACAGCCTTTTTAATAAGTCATGTTGGGTAAACTGGAGAGCTACACGCAAAAGAATTAAACTGGATTACTTTTCACCATATACAAAATAAATGTAAGACTTTTTTTTTTTTTTTTTTTGGTATGCAGGCCTCTTACTGTTGTGGCCTCTCCCATTGCAGAGCACCTGCTCCGGGCGTGCAGGCTCAGCGGCCATGGCTCACAGGCCCAGCCACTGCATGGCATGTGGAATCTTCCCAGACTGGGGCACGAATCTGTGTCCCCTGCATTGGCAGGTGGACTCTCAACCACTGCGCCACCAGGGAAGCCCAATAAATGTAAGACTTTTATGTAAGACTTAAATGTAAGACCTGAAACCTTACAATTACTAGAAGAAAACATAAGCAGTAAGCTCTTTGACACTGGTCTTAGCAACATTTTTTTTTTTTTGATCTGCCTCCTCAGACAAAAGAAATAAAAGCAAAAAGGTACAACTGGTACTATGTCAAACTAAGAAGTTTTGCCCAGCAAAGGAAACTCTCAATAAAACAAAAAGGCAATCTTTTAAATGGGAGAAAGTATTTGAAAATGATATATGATAAGGTTTAATATTCAAATTATAGTAAATAAATGACACAACTCAATATCAAAAACAAACAAACAAGCAAACAAACCAAACAAACCAAAAACAAATCCATTTTAAAAATGAGCAGAAGACCTGAATCTCCAAAGAAGATATCCAGACAGTTGAGAAGATACTTCACCTCGCTAATCATCAGGGAAATGCAAGTTAAAACCAAAATGATATACCACCTCACATCAGTCAGAATGGTTATCATCAATAAGAAATCAAAACACATGTTGGAAATAATGTAGAGAAAAGGGAATCCCTGTGTGCACTATTGGTGTAATGTAAATTGGTAAAGTCACTATGAAAAACACTATAGAGCTTCCTCAAAATATTAAAAGTAGAGCTGTCATATGATCCAGCAATTCCACTTCTGGGTGTTTACCTGAAGAAAACAAAAACAGTAATTCAAAAAGATACATGCAGTCCTATGTTTATTGCAGCATTACTTACAATAGCCAAGATATGGACACAATGTAAGTGTTCATCAATAGATGAATGGGTAAATAAGATCTGATACACACACGC
This sequence comes from Lipotes vexillifer, assembly GCF_000442215.2. Taxonomy (NCBI): domain Eukaryota; kingdom Metazoa; phylum Chordata; class Mammalia; order Artiodactyla; family Lipotidae; genus Lipotes; species Lipotes vexillifer. The sequence goes on along the minus strand of NW_006794736.1, from coordinate 1,945,419 downwards.
AGCAGAATATTACTCAGCCATAAAAACTAATGAAATCCTGCCATTGGTGACAACATGGTTGGACATAAAGCATATTATGTCATGTAAATAAGTCAGACAGAGAAAGACACATACAGTATGATTATACTTAAGTGTGGAATTAAAAAAGAAAAAAAAAACAAAGCAAAACAGAAAAGGACATTGATACAGGGAAACCTGGTGTTTCCCAGTGGTAGAGGATGGGAATTGGGTGTCATAAGTAAGGGGGATTAAGAGATACAAACTCCTAGTTATAAAATAAATAAGTTGTGGGAACATAATATACAACATAAGGAATATAGCTAATAATACTGTAATTATTTTATATGGTGGTAGATGTTTACTGGCCTTGTTGTGATGTCATGTTGTAATGTGTTTGATTATTGGATCACTATGCTGTACACCTGAAATTAACATAAAATGCACACTTACAATACTTCAATAAAAAATATACAGATGCAAATAAATGTATGAAATAATGCTCATTATATTTGTTATAGGATTTGCAAATTAATACAATAATGAGGGAAAAATTAAACAAAACACCTATTAGAATTACTACAAATGGCAATGCCAAATTATAGTGAGGATGCAGAATATCAAGAACTTGTATTTATTGTTGGTAGGAATTAAAAATGGTACAACTACTTGATATAAAAAGTGGCAGTTTATTACAAAGGTAAACATGACAACCCATGTTCATGAAAAAAACTTACATGCAAGTATTTATAATAGTTTTATTTGTTAAAATAGTTAAAATAGTATAAAAATAGTTTTATTTATTATTTATTTATTTATATAGTAACCAAGGTATGCTTTGATACACATCCATAGAATGGAATATTATTCCATGATAAAAAGAAATGAGCTGTCAAGCCATAAAAAGACATGGTAGAACCTTAAATGCATAGTGATAATTGATAGAAGGTTCCTGTCAAAGCTAAATATTGTATGATTCCTATTACTGGACATTCCAGAAAATATAAAATTCTAGAGACAGGAAAAGGACCAATATTTCTGGGGGCTTAGAGGGCTGGGATAAAAGGTGAAGCACTGGGAATTATTTGCACAGTAAAATCATTCTATGTGAGATAGTAATGATGGATACAAGATATAATGCATTTGTCAAAATCCATAAAAAATCTTCACAAAGAGTAAATCTAAATGTATTGAAGTTTTTAAATTCATTTAGGAGCCAGGGAGAATCCAAGAAAAGAATGAAGACTACCATAGGAAAATGTAACTGATTTACAAATATATGAAACAACTTCACAGAAGGGGATGGAGGAAAGAAATGCTGACCAAAGTATCTTTAGAAATGAGTGAAGTCTGTAAAACTAAAGTCAAAAGGAACTGCACATAGATACTGTACTGTAGTTGATAAAATTTTTTTTCTCATCAGTGTATGATTCACCAATTCTGATACTACCATATATGTATACTGGAATGACATAATGAAGCAGATGGAGGTCAGATGGTAAAAGCCAAGAGTCCTACTGGTGGAGTCCACCAGATAAGCAAGGTGAGGAAACAAGAAAGATCTATGTGGTAATTAACTAGCAATAGAGACATTAGTGTAAACTAATGTTTAGCTTAATATAGATACAGATAGTTACATAATAAAATACTTCTAAATATGTTCACGAGTTAATATAAATACATATTTTTTGCTCTGTCACCTGAGGGATGCTAAAGAAGCAATACTCTAGCTTCAATTAATATGACTCACACCCATAACTTGGTTTCTAAAGCCACTCTTAAATTAAAAGAACTTAGGTTCCTTGGAGATATGATTGAATCTAGAACTAAGGCAGGAAATATACAAGATGAGCCTGAAGTATCTTGAAGAACCAGAAAGTAAGGAAGTACTCAAAAACAAAACAAAATAGAAAACAACAGCAATAACAGAAACACCCTACACACATTGATGAGGACATGTCACGGTGGCGCAGAAGCCTATTGAAATAACTCCCAATGCCAAGCTGAAACTATTTGAGCAATAAAATAGAGTATTATTGGATTATAACCCAAAGTATAAAATAAATATCCATGTGTCCATATTAACATAAATAAATTACTACATAGATTAATAGAGAAGAGACAAGTCTCCTATGCAGAAGAATTTCAAAGAGCACACCTTAGATGCTGGCTGCATATTTTGACTTTCCTGCAAAGTATACAGTATGGAAACAATGGAAAGGGAGAATGTGAATGCAGTGAGATGACTGACAAATACTAACATAGACAGGTGATCAAGGTCAACATCAATAGCCATAAATCATGTTGATTGTACATACAATTGAAATGATGTGATGAAAATGGCACTTTATCTCCATGGTCTTCCTCCCAGTGATCTACAAACCCAGTCTTGTCATTAGAAAAAATCAGAAAAATTCTAATATTGGACAATCCTATAAAATATTTGACTAGTACTCCTCAAAACTGTCAAGGTCATGAAAAAACGAGAAAGTCAGAAAAACTGCCACAACCAAGAGTAGCCTAAAAAAAACATGAAAACTAAATGTAATAAGATATCTTGGATGGAATTCTGGAATAGAAAAAAGATATTAGATGCAGCTAAGGAAATATAAAGAGACAACTGACTTTTAGTAACCAAAAATAGCTAAGTTAGACTTTTAGATCATATTTTTAAATTACATTTCAAATTTAGTAATAGAACAGCCCAACAAAAATTAGCTTTATATTTTAACAGATATTTTCAAAAGGACACATGTGAATTGTGAATGAGTACTGGAAAAGATTCTCAAAATCTCAATGTGATTAGTAATAAGGAAAATGCAAATGAATAGAGTTCAGAAAGTACTGTTTGAACACTAGAAGATAACATAGACAGAAAACTAGGAGTGAGGAACTGGAAATAATTCCCAACAAGTTGGTCCCTCTGTCACAGATATTTCTATACTTACTGGAGCTTCAGAGTCTGCATCTGATAATTATGGAACTGAGCAGGATTATCTCTGAAGTATTTAATTAATATTTAATTCTAATATTCAGTGAAATTATGTTGAGTAACAAGGATAGATAAGTTGTATATTTTTTCTTTTATTTTTCTTCTGACAGCTGCATTAATTCAACTTTGGATAAATGCTGCCAAGTGGTAAGAAGTTATAAGAATACAAAGATTCATCAACAGTTTGAGCACTTTCATTTGCAATTTGCAGTATAAGCAAAAGTGCTATTACCTTTAAAAGAATTTTATCAGAATGTGGCAGGAATATGGTCCTTAATTTTCTAAAATGAAAAGTTATAATGTCTCTGTTATTAATCTAAACATTGGAAACTGGAAAATGTATATCCCAAGTGTTACTATAACTTAAAATTTTGCTTAAAATATGTCCCAGGAAATTAAATTCACCCCTGAACTGAGCCCTGGGGCAATGATTGATCTAACTATAAATTTTACACCTAAGGTATAAAACTCTGAGGTTGTTATTTTTTAATAAAAACACTGACAGAACTTTTAAACTTCATTTTTCTATCCATGTTGTTATGAAATTACAAGTTCCAGTCAATATCTGAAAGTTTAGGTAGCAAAAATAACTTTTTAAGTTTATATTAGTGACCAATATATATCAACAAAATAGAATGTCTTTAATCTGTGCACCCAAGTTGTTCCTCCCAGGACAGAATTGGAGATACTGAAGCTGCTCCTGAACAGCTTAAAGGAAATAAACTCTTCACATTCAAGTTGTTTTATAACACCAACATCATCTATACTGAGCACAAACAAATATAAGTGTACAAAAAAAGACCTCAAAAGTCTGTTCATGAAGACATGAGAGTGAAAAAACATTCTATTTTTTCACGATATGACAAATAGATTTTAACACATTAAATCTGCATCATTTGTTTATCAACCATTATGGAGAGCTGTGTTGATTTCCAAAGAAAATAGTTTCATTGTGTCAAGTTGCATGTCTGGTGTTTTTGTTGCCAACTTATTTGCCTCAAGAAGTTTCATCACACAATGGATAGGCTATAAGACAATTTTGCCATAAAAGGTAAAATAACAAAAATTTAATAAAATAAGTATGCAATCTGGCTTTACACTCCCTTACTTCACATTTCCAGTAAGTTTTCTTATCCCAGTATTTTCTAACAAGTCGATACACATAGTTGTTATCATTCACTATTTTAAGACCACCACTTCCACTTTTCACTGTACAGACCATTATGAGGCCTAAGATTTATATAGTATAAAAATGAGAGTATCGTGTCAATGGAGAATTGGAGCCACATTGTCAACCACTTGAAACCAAACTGTCAAATCAAAATGTCAACTAGTTATAATTGCCTTACTGCCAGTAAATTTTTGGTGAAACTGCTAGCAGTAAAGATTATTATGGCAGAGAAACCCTAAATCCAACAAGTTGAAGTATTTTACCCTAAGAAGTTGTGGGTCATGATAGAGACTAAAGCATGAAGATCAGCTAAACCAGGAAACACCAGAAATATTAAATCTAGATAAAATCTTAAGCAGACTGAGTTGGTTAATAATACTAAGAACTAATATCCATCAACTAATGTCAAAAGAAGGATCACAGGGAATTCAGTAAGTAGAGAAACGAGGCTAGAAAGAAATAATGGGATGACAAAACAGTGAATATAGAAATTGGTAAATAAAAAATTAAATCTCAGTAGCCATTGATGAAAAAAATAAATTTGAGGAACAGTGAGAAAAACAAAAGAAGATGAAACCGTAATACAAATATCAGGGGTAAAAATGTAGATACTATTTAAATTAGGGAATTTTGAAGACAAAGATTTATGTGGAAATTTTAAGAGTTATCAAACAAACAAAAAAAACAATATGTAGCACATCTAATTTCCAAATCAGAAAGAGAAAAGAGGAAGACCTAGAGAAAACTAAGTAAATCCAACAGAAAATAGCCAAAGAGAATGAAAGGAGAAGCAAAGATAAACTTGCTAATTATGAGATACAGAGCATAATTTTTGAAATAATACTTATTAGCAATCAAAATAAATTCAGATTTACAAAACAGAAAATTAAGTTAAAGTTTGTGAAACTGATTTTATGCTGAGACACACTTAAAATATTGTGAGAGGAATGTTTTCAGTTAATGTATATAAATATATACTATATAAATATTAACTAAAATTAAGTTAGTGGAATAGATATAGAACTCAGATCTTGATGCTCAAACAAAATGAATCAGAGATCTTTGGAATAAAAGCAGATTTTAGGACCAGGGCAAGAAATATACAAGGTGATCCTGGAGCATTGTGCATTGGTGGAAGAATGTCAAAGGAAAACATGACCCAAATAGAAGAGCTCCCAATGGTTCAAGCCAGAACAACTTGAGCAGTGACAAAAGTAGTACTGTATTATCACCCAAAGTATAAATATCCATTAGTTCATACTGACATAAATAAATGAGAAAGGTGGAAGGAAGGAAGGAAGAAAGGAAGGGAAGAAGGAAGGGAGGAAGGAAGGGATGCAGGCAGGCAGTCAGGCACAAATCTCTCATGCAGAAAATTTCCAAATAATTTATGTACATAATCTGTCCTCAAGAAAGTGGAGTGTAATTCTCCACTTCATAAGTATGAGCCTCACATAGTGACTTTCTTCCAAAAAGCATAGTATTGAAAGGAGAGGGCAACTTTACAGTGGAGAAATCCAACAAATACTACCTCAGCCATGTGGTTAAGGACAGTATGAACAGTGATGTCATGTTAATATGTCTTGTTATGATATAATAATAATGACGCTTCACCTCTGTAGTCTTCCTCGGGGTAATCATAAGAAAAACAACAGAAAAATCTCAATGGAATGACGTTCTACAAAATATCTGACCAAGACTCCTCAAAACTCTCAAGGTCTTCAAAACAAGAAAAATGTGAGAAATTGACACGGCTGAGAGAAGAGTAGGGAGAAAAAAGAATAAATGTAAAGTTTATCCTGGATAAGATCCTGGGACAGAAAAAGGACATTAAAAATAAGGAAATCTGAATGAAGTATTGACTTTAGTTAATAATACAAATATTAAAATGTAATTGATGTCACAATATAAATAGCAGACAAAATAGAATTTATGGCAATGAACATTACTAAGCAAAAGGGATAATTATATTTTTATAAATGGACAATTTCACCAGGAATATGAGTCAATCTTTTGTATCTACATTCCAAGTATGCAGCTACTAGAAAGGGTAATTTACATATGTAATTTTGATATTTAGATGTTAAGGAATAGTCTGCAGGAAATAAGATCTGGAATTCAGTTAATCAGCATAAAATATAATGATTAAAATATGCAATAATATAGAAAAATATATTCCTGACACACACTTGAGCAGGAGACACTGTTCTAGGAAGAATAAACACTTTATTTTATTTTATTTATTTATTGTTTTATTGCTCAGAGACATTCAGTCCTGTTGAGGAGTGAGGCTTCCTACAAAACAAAAAGCAGAGTAACAAAAAGGTGTATGAATCAAGTCAGGAAAGTGGACCAGTGAATGAGGGAGTGATCCAATTTGCAGAGTAAGAATATTATGGTTACTTTAGCAACTTTAGATGTTATATTATAATATAGATGGGAATCAAGCAGATATTAAGACAATAGATAATCCAGAGAGTCTGGAGATGATCTTGCCCTGAAAAAACAGATTATTATCAATTATTGACAACAGGAAACAAAGTACAGCCATCTATATCATGAACAGAACTAAAAAAGAAAACTGGCTGAAGCAGTCTAGGATTTTTAATCAGTCAAGTTTTTGCACAGAATCTCCTGCACTTATGTGAGTACAGGCTATCAATTTGAGGGCAAGAAAGTGAGATGACAGATAAATGCAACTTGTCAGGGGGAAAGGAAATAGAGATAAATCAGTGGAAGGACCAAAATTTTTACACCTGATATTTTTAGAGTTAAATATTTTAATTCAGGTACTCTGAAACTTTAGAAACATCTTATGGATTTTTTTGTGCATTTTTTCTCTCTCATAATGTTGAGTAAATTGTATGAAAATATATTATTTTATTTTCTTAAATGTAAATCTATAAAAGTCTATCAATAATAGATTGTATGAAAATATATTATTTTATTTTCTTAAATGTAAATCTATAAAAGTCTATCAATAATAGAGTCTATCAACTCTTTAGCCAGTGGTTCACAGGTGAGAATTGAGCAGTTTCTATGCCATTGCTTGCCAAATGGAAGTATAATGGAATGCAAGTAAAAGATTCCAGAATCTTGTAGCAAAATTAATCATTCCTAAATTGATGTCATTTTGTACCACTATATATGTTGAACCCTTTGAGTTTTTCTTTTGAACTCTCATTTATTTCTCCTCTGCCTCAGCTTTTGTGTCTCGCCTCCTCTAAGTCATACCTATGGTTTTGTCTTCTAACTTTGGTGTTTTGTTTTCTCCCTCGTGGCCTGACATTGCTCAGTTCAGTGACCCAAGCTCTAGCTTAGTTTGAGACTCTGTTTCTTGAACCTTTCCACTGAGACTGTCACAGCTTTCCTGAGATTTGGATGCTCCACATCCAGGGTGCTGGATATGATGCTCACTCTGGCCAGTAGTATTAAAGAAAACGACATATAGAGCAAAATGAGGAATATAACATCTCCTTTGTATGTGGAATGTCCCCTCCCCATCTTTCTCTTTGTAGGTAGTGGTGCTGAGCATGTGATGTCCGTAGGGTCGCTTTAATACCTGTTTACATCCTAAGTAGAGCATTTGGCATACTCTGATCCTCCCTGCCTGATTTGAAATGTTCTTCCATTTATCTCTTTACTTATTTAATCTCTCTAAGACTCAGAGCTGTTTACTGTAAAATGGGAATAACTATCCCATGGGATTGCATGACAAAATGAAGATACAGTGTCTTTCATAAAAAAATTGTCTTATGTTTCTAATTAGGTTAAAAGAAACTAAGGGAAATTATTACCTCTGCCCATGCTCCCTATACCTCATACCAATGTGAATATATCTGAATGCCATGGATACTAACGAACCTGTAGATGTACCTACCCAATCGATGTACCAAATGTAATGTTCAAGAGATTATGATAAACTGTATTAGACATTGCTATAATAATAAGCAGATTTAATTTACTCTGTTGTAATTACTTGGTCAAGTTTTCATTGTTATATATTTTTTTGTTTTCAATGTGTTAGGACAAACATACAAGTTTCTTATATATCTACAATTGTTTGGCACTTGAGAGACTATTCATTACTGTCAAGGAGCAGCTAATGTCATAAGTGAATTTAGTTCAATATTCTAAAACATTTTCCAGAAAGGAGCTAAGCTCCATTGTAAAACTACTGTGTTCACACAGTTAAGAAAGAGCTGTTTTATTAAAGAACCAGAGTCTTTTTTTTTTTTTTTATAAATAATACACAATGTATTTATTTATTTATTTATTTATTTATGGCTGTGTTGGGTCTTCATTTCTGTGCATGGGCTTTCTCTAGTTGTGGCAAGTGGGGGTCACTCTTCATCGCGGTGCGCAGGCCTCTCACTATCGCGGCCTCTGTTGTTGCGGAGCACAGGCTCCAGACGCGCAGGCTCAGTAATTGTGGCTCACGGGCCCAGCTGCTCCATGGCATGTGGGATCTTCCCAGACCAGGGCTCGAACCTGTGTCGTCTGCATTGGCAGGCAGATTCTCAACCACTGCGCCACCAGGGAAGCCCCAGAGTCTTTTTCTACGATAAGTATGCCCTCAGGAGATTTTATTCCAAACACAATGGTTTTTACTGTGCATTGCTACCCAATAGCACTTCAGGAAAGTTGAGTTATATAGGATTGCAATGATGCATGAATGGCTGAGAATTAGAAAAGAAAATGGAATTTTGATGTCAAGGTAGCATTCTTTTTTAGAATTCTGAATTGCCTTGAAGCTTTTTCTGTCTCTTCTAATTTTAGCCTGAGGTCATGGAAACAAAATTTAGCTTACTCAATTTCCATGAACTATAGATGGGACACTTAAAAACTTTTAAATGCCTTTTTTTCTAAAGAAAACAATAGTTAAAGCTTACAACATTATACACTAGGCATGAATTAACAGTCCATAGAGGCATTATGTGATTCAATGTTAATAAATATAACATCAAATATTCATAACTGTTGAAGTAATATCTTATTAAAAAGCTTACTTTTATTTCTTTTTACCATGAGAACCAGTTTTTATTCATTTGTGGAGATTCCAAAAGCAGAAAAATGATATCAGAAACTGTTAATATGGATTAGCCCAACTAGAATTGATTAAAATGTTAATCTAATAGGACTCCAAGACATCACTGTCAGATATCATAAATAGAGAACATTTATTTCGCATTTCCATTGGTTATTCCTCACAAAATTGTAAAACATGAATTAGTCTGTTTTCCTCTGTTAACTATAGAAAGAACATGAAAACCAAGTGAATTTAAAGCAATGGTAAAAAGAACACCCACATTACCACACAAAATCATCTGGCTTTAGACATTTCTGTGGAAGGTGATTCTCTGCACATGTAGATATTGTGAAATCTATTGTCAGTAGTTGCAGGCACATTATATTTTGATTTTGAATAATGCATAATATGTTTATTTAGAACTAGATATTTGTTTAATTCTCTAAAATTTTAACCTTTTATTATGATTCCCATGGATTTGTCTGGTTCTGACAGTTTCAGAAAATATCAATAATTGTTGAATGAAGGAAATATTTTGCCAAGATAAGATTTAGGAAAAAAACATATATTAAATCAGACTTTTTAATTGTATTTATGTGAGTTCCTCTATTTTCATGAAAGTAGGTAATTAATGCTACCAAATTATGAATAATGTTTGTGGATAGACATTGATTGTTGTCAACCAAACAGACCCACTCTTCTCCATCTCAACAAAACCCTGATTTTCTTCCTGTATTTTCTCTTCATAGAGAAGGTTTATGCTTCAGGTTAGGTTCTGATTGGTCTAAGCTTACCACAGTGGTCAAGTTCATCTTACCAGTGATTGTTTAAAGCCTGGAGATATGATAAAATTTGGACCAATGGGATGTGAGGATAAGTTTTATGGGGGATTATTTGAAAGGTTTCTGCACTGATCAGTAGCACACAAGAGGTATCCAAGGACAGCATGTTTCTCTTACTCTAACTTATACTATCATGTCTGTATATAATTCCTGATACTGTGACAGCCACTTTCCTTTCATGAGGGAAAATAGGATGAAGATGACAGAACCTAACATTGAAAAGGAACCAGATGAAGCTGGAGGTGATTTACATAACATAATAAAGTGAGAGTTGTAGCTTAAACAGTCAGATCCTAGCAGCCCAGAACAAGAATTTAGAAGGTTGTGAACAAGAAAACAGAATTTTTAACATCCACACTTTAAATTTAGAACATTCTTAGTAACTTTTCCTATATGTCATGACATTTTTTTCTTTCTTATAACTCTAAAATAGGCATATTTTCCTACCATTCTAATGGTAAGGAAGCTGAGATTGTGGAGTCTTATATCAATACAAATTTTTGATATCAAGGGTCATGAAAATTGGAAACATGATCAAGGCTGGAGCCCATGATTTCCAACTCTGAATATAATGATTTTTTCTATATTCCTATGGTGGGTCATCCTTAGAATAGATAAAAGAATTCCAGTTGACATTATTGGTTCTTAATGACTTAAGAACCAACGGCAATAAATACATTGCCATGTCATGAGCCAAAGAGTGAAATAAGAATAATAATGGACAAAGAAGAAACTATCATTTTATCATTTGTACTGGGGCAGTTCTTTGAGCAAGATACCCACAAATTTCACATCCAGCTTAAGGAATTAAAGAAACCTTTCCAATTAACTGCATTGCTTCATGTTTTGGTCATCCTGTATTTTTAATGTCAATATTCCTAGATTATTTCCCAATGTTTCCCATATACAAATTTGTCTTGTATTATATCTTCCTTATTTAGTCTTTAAAATTTATTTACAAGTGTTCAGTATCCAGTCTTTTCTATCTACCTTAGCTTTTTTTTTTTTTTTTAACTTGTTTAAGAAATACTTATTGAGTATCAGCTATAGTCCAGGTAGTGTGGACTCATCAAGGAACAATACAGACAAAGTCAGTGCTCTCCTAGAGCTGACAGTTGAGACTCAAATAAAAAGAAAGTAAACACAGCAACTACACAAAATAATTATGAAACAACTGATCCAATTTCTACAATGTTATCTTAAAAAAGGAGAAGGGGGTTCTGTTCCAGATTTATTTATTTTTCTTAGTTATTTTTTCTTTTATTAATTTGTTTATTGCAGTATAATTGGTTTGCAATGTTGTGTTAGTTTCTGCCATATGACAAAGTGATTCAGCTATATGTATATATATATCCTCATGTGTCCTGTCTCTTGCATCTCCCTCTCACCCTCAATATCCCACTCCTCTGGGTGGTCACAAAGCACCATGCTGATCTCCCTGTGGGATGCAGCTGCTTACAACTAGCTATATATTTTACATTTGATAGTGTACATATATCAATGTTACTCTCTCACTTCATCCCAGCTTAAACTTCTCCCTCCCCATGTCCTCAAGTCCATTCCCTATGTCTGCATCTTTATTTCTGTCCTGCCCCTAGGTTCTTCAGAACCATTATTTTTGTTTTGTTTTGTTTTGTTTTGTTTTAGATTCAATATATATGTGTTAGCATATGGTATTTGTTTTCTTCTTTCTGACTTCACTCTGTATGACAGACTGTAGGTCCATCCACCTCACTACAAATAACTCAATTTCATTTCTTTTAATGGCTGAGTAATATTCCATTTTATATATGTGCCACATCTTTATCCATTCATCTGCCAATGTACACATAGGTTGCTTCCATGTCCTGGCTATTGTAAATAGTCTTGCAATGAACATTGTGGTACATGTCTCTTTTTGAATTATGGATTTCTCAGGGTATATGCCCAGTAGTGGGATTGCTGGGTCATATGGTAGTTCTATTTTTAGTTTTTTAAGGGACCTCCATACTGTTCTCCATATTGGGTGTATCAGTTGACATTCCAACCAATGAAGCAATAAGGTTTGCTTTTCTCCACACCCTCTCCAGCATTTATTGTTTTAGATATTTTGATGATGGCCATCTGACCAGTGTGAGGTGATAACCTTGTGGTGGTTTGGATTGGCATTTTTCTAATGATTAGTGATGTTGGGCATCCTTTCATGTGTTTGTTGGCAATCTGTATGACTTCTTTGGAGAAATGTCTATTTAGGTCTTCTGCCATTTTTTGGATTGGGTTGTTTGCTTTTTTTATATTGAGCTGAATATCTTGTATATTTTGGAGATTAACCCTTTGTCAGTTGCTAGGTTGGCAAACATTTTCTCCCTTTAGGAAGGTTGTCTTTTCATCTTGTTTTTGGTTTCCTTTGCTGTGTAAAAGATTTTAAGTTTCATTAGTTCCCATTTGTTTATTTTTGTTTTTATTTCCATTTCTCTAGGAGGTGGGTCAAAAAGGATCTTGCTGTGATTTATGTCATAGAGTGTTCTGCCTATGTTTTCCTCTAAGACTTTTACAGTACCTGGCTTTTCATTTAGGTCTTTAATCAATTTTGAGTTTACTTTTTTGTAAGGTGTTAGGAAGTGTTCTAATTTCATTCTTTTACATGTAGCTGTCCAGTTTTCCATGCATCACTTATTGAAAAGGTTGTCTTGTCTCCATTGTATATTCTTGCTTCCTTTATCAAAGATAAGGTGATCATATGTGGGTGGGTTTATCTCTGGTCTTTCTATCCTGTTCCATTGACCTATATTTCTGTTTTTATGCCAGTACCATACTGTCTTGATTACCATAGCTTTGTAGTATAGTCTGAAGTCAGGGAGTCTGATTCCTTCAACTCCGTTTTTCTTTCTAAAGATTGCTTTGGCTATTCAGGGTCTTTTGTGTTTCCATACATATTGTGAAAATTTTTGTTCTAGTTCTGTGAAAAATGCCATTGGTAGTTTGATAGAGCTTGCATTGAATCTGAGGATTGCTTTGGGTAGTATAGTCATTTTCACAATGTTGACTCTTCCACTCCAAAAACATGGTATATCTCTTCATCTGTTTGTGTCATCTTTAAATTCTTTCAACAGTGTCTTATAATTTTCTGCATACAGGTCTTTTGTCTCCTCTTAGGTAGGTTTATTCCTAGGTATTTATTTATTGTTGCAATGGTAAATGGGAGTATTTCCTTAATTTTTCTTTCAGATTTTTCATCATTAGTGCATAGGAATGCAAGAGTTTTCTGTGAATTAATTTTGTATCCTGCAACTCTACCAAATTCATTGATTAGCTCTAGTAGTTTCCTAGTGGCATTTTTAGGATTCTCTATATATAGTATCATGTCATCTGCAAACAGTGAAAACTTTAATTATTCTTTTCTGATATGGATTCCTTTTATTTCTTTTTCTTCTCTGATTGCTGTGGCTAAAACTTCCAAAACTATTTTGAATAATATTGGTGAGAGTGGGCATCCTTGTCTTGTTCCTGATCTTAGTGGAAATGGTTTCAGTTTTTCACCATTGAGAACAATGTTGGCTGTTTGTTTGTCATATATGGCCTTGATTTTGTTGAGGTAAGTTCCCTCTATGCCTACTTTCTGGGGGGTTTTTACCATAAATATTTATTTTTATGCATCTATTTGCATCTATTGAAACAATCATATGATTTTATCCTTCAAATTGTTAATATGTTGTATCAGACTGATTGATTTGAGTACATTGAAGAATCCTTGCATTCCTGGGATAAACCCCACTTCATCATGGTGCATGATCCTTTTAATGTGCTGTTGGATTCTGTTTACTAGTATTTTGTTTAGGATTTTTGCATCTATGTTCATCAGTGATATTGGCCTGTAGTTTTCTTTCTTTGTGAAATCTTTGTCTGCTTTTGGTATCAGGATTATGGTGGTCTCATAGAAAGAGTTTGGGAGTGTTCCTCCTTCTGTTACATTTTGGAAGAGTTTGAGAGGATAGGTGTTAGCTCTTCTCTAAATGTTTGATAGAAATTGCCTGTGAAGCCATCTGGTCCTGGGCTTTTGTTTGTTGGAAGATTTTTAATCTCAGTCTCAATTTCAGTGCTTGTGATTGGTCTGTTTATATTTTCTCTTTCTTCCTGGTTCAGTCTTGGAAGGTGGTACTTTTCTAAGAATTTGTCCATTTCTTCCAGGTTTTCCAATTTATTGGCATAGAGTTGTTTGTAGTAATCTTTCATAATCCTTTGTATTTCTGCAGTGGCAGTGGCTACTTCTTTTTCATTCCTAATTCTATTTATTTGAGTCTTCTCCCTTTTTTTTTTAATGAATCTGGCTAATTGTTTATCAATTTTGTTTTATCTTCTCAAAGAACCAGCTTTTGGTTTTATTGATCTCTGTGATCTTTCCTTCATTTCTTTTCGTTTATTTTTGATCTGTACTTTATGATTTCTTTCCTTCTGCTAACGTTGGGTTTTTTTTTTTTTTTGTTCTTCTTTCTCTAATTGCTATAGGTGTAAGGTTAGGTTGTTTATTTGAGATGTTTCTTGTTTCTTTAGTTAGGACTGTATTGCTATAAAATTCCCTCTTTAAACTGCTTTTGCTGCATCCCACAGGTTTTGGGTCCTCCTGTTTTCATTTTCTTTTGTTTCTATGTTTTTCTTTTTTTTATTTCCTCTTTGATTTCTTCAGTGATCTCTTGGTTATTAAGTAGTGTATTGATTAGCTTCGATGTGTTTGTATTTTTTACAGATTTTTTTTCCCTCTAATTGGTATCTAGTCTCATGGTGTTGTGGTCAAAAAAGATACTTGATACAATTCCAATTTTCTTAATTTTACCAAGGTTTGATTGGTGACCCAAGATACGACCTATCCTGGAGAATGTTCCACAATCACTTGAGAGGAAAGTGTATTCTGTTTTTTTTTTTTGGATGAAATGTCCTATAAATATAAATTAATCCATCTTGTTTAATGTATCATTTAAAGCTTGTGTTTCCTAATTTATTTTCATTTTGGATGATCTGTCCATTGGTGAAAGTGGGGTTTTAAAGTCCCCTACTAATATTGTGTTACTGTCAATTTCCCGTTTTATGGCTGTTAGTTTGTCTTATGTATTGAGGTGCTCCTATGTTGGGTGCATAAACATTTACAATTGTTATATCTTCTTCCTGGATTGATCCCTTGGTCATTATATAGTGTCCTTCTTTGTTTCTTGTAATACTCTTTATTTTAATGTCTATGTTATCTGATATGAGAATGGCTACCACAGCTTTTTTTTGGTTTCCATTTGCATGGAATATCTTTTTCCATTAATCACTTTCAGTCTATATGTGTCCTTAGGTCTGAAGTGGGTCTCTTTTTTTTTGTTTTTTATTGCGGTACACGGGCCTCTCACTGCTATGGCCTCTCTCATTGTGGAGCACAGGCTCCGGACACACAGGCTTAGCGGCCATGGTTCATGGGCCTAGCCGCTCTGCGGCACGTGGGATCTTCCCAGACCAGGACACGAACCCGTGTCCCCTGCATCGGCAGGCAGACTCTCAACCACTGTGCCACGAGGGAAGCCCTGAAGTGGGTCTCTTGTAGACTGCATATATATGTGTCTTGTTTTTGTATCCATTCAGCCAGTCTGTGTCTTTTGGTTTGAACATTTAATGCATTTACATTTAAGGTAATTATCAATATGTATGTTCCTATTACCATTTTCTTAATTGTTTTGTGTTTGTTATTGTAGGTCTTTTCCTTCAGTTGTGTTTCCTGTCTAGAAAATTTTCTTTAGAATTTGTTGTAAAGCTGGTTTTGTGGTGCTGAATTCTTAGATTTTGGTTGTCTGTAAAGATTTTAATTTCTCTTTCAAAACTGAATGAGATCCTTGTTGGGTAGAGTAATCTTGGTTGTAGGTTTTTCCCTTTCATCACTTTAAATATGTCTTGCCACTCCCTTCTGGCTTGCAGAGTTTCTGAGGAAAGATCAGCTTATGGGGATTCCCTTGTGTGTTATGTGTTGCTTTTCCCATGATACTTTTAATATTTTTTTATTTGTATTTAATTTTTGATTGTTTTATTAATATGTGTCTTCACCTGTTTCTCCTTGGATTTATCTTGTATGGGACTCTCTGCACTTCCTGACTTTGTTGACTATTCCTCTCCCATGTTAGGGAACTTTGCAACTATAATCCTTTCAAATATTTTCTCAGCCCCTTTCTTCTTCTCTTCTTCTTCTTGGATCCCTATCATTTGAATGTTGGTGTGTTTAATGTTGCCCCAGAGGTCTCTGAGGCTGGTCTCAATTCTCTTCATTCTTTTTTCTTTTTTCCTGGCCTGCAGCAGTTATTTCCACTATTTTATCTTCCAGGTCACTTAACCATTCTTCTGCCTCAGTTATTCTGCTATTGATTCCTTCTAGAGAATTTTTAATTTCCTTCCTTGTGTTGGTTATCATTGCTTGTTTACTCTTTAGTTCTTCTAGGTCCTTATTAAACTTTTCTTGTATTCTCTCCATTCTATTTCCAAGATTTGGGATCATCTTTACTATCATTACTCTGGATTCTTTTTTAGGTAGACTGCCTATTTCCTCTTCATTTGTTTGGTCTCATGGGTTTTTACCTTGCTTCTTTATCTCCTGCATATTTCTCTGACTTCCCATTTTGTTTATCTTACTGTGTTTGCAGTCTCTTTTTGCAGGCTGCAGGTTTGTAGTTCCCACTGGTTTTGTTGTCTGCCCCCAGTGGCTGAGGTTGGTTTAATTGCTTGTGTAGTTTTCCTTGTGGAGGGGACTGGTGCTTGTGTTCTGGTGGGTCGGGCTGGATCTTTTCTTTCTGGTGGGCAGAGTCATGTCTAGTGGTGCTGTTTTTGGTGTCTGTGGACTTAGTATGACTTTAAGGAGCCTCTTTTCTCATGGGTGGGGGTGTGTTGCTGTCTTGCTATTCATTTGTCATTGGACATCCAGCACTGGAGTTTGCTGGCTGTTGGATGAACCTGGGTCATAACGTTGACACGGAGGTCTCTGGGAGAGCTCTCACTGTTTGATATTACATGGGGTGAGAAGGTCTCTGATGGTCCAATGTCCTGACCTCAGCTCTCCCAACTCAGAGGCTCAGGCCTGACACCAGGCTGGAGCACCAAGACCCCATCAACCACATAGCGTCCTGAAGGTCAGAACTCTGAAATGGTTTCACTGTGGTGAAATAAAGGTATTGGCATGATCATGGTCATTCAGGAGTTTCTGCTGAATCAATTAGCCCTGAAAATGGATGGCACTGGAGAATGGGGCCCACACTCATGTTTGCTGGCAGTCAGAGAGCGTGGGAGAGGGTTGGGAGTGGGGATGCAGTGTAAGGTGTGCCTCTTCTAGAGAATTTTTAATTTCATTTATTGTGTTGTTCTTCATTATTTGTTTGCTCCTTAGTTCCTCTAGGTCCTTGTTCAACATTTCTTGTATTCTCTCAATTCTCATTCCAAGATTTTGGATCAGCTTTACTATCATTACTCTGAATTCTTTTTTTGGTAGACTAACTATTTCCTCTTCATTTGTTTGGTCTGGTGGGTTTTTACCTTGCTCCTTCATCTGCTGAATATTTCTCTGACTTCCCATTTTATTTAACTTGCTGTGTTTGGGGTCTCCTTTTTGAAGGCTGCAGGTTCATAGTTCCCATTGTTTTTGGTGTCTGCCCCCAGTAGGTGAGGTTGGTTCAGTGGCTTGTGTAGGTTTCCTGGGGGAGGGGATTGGTGCCTGTGTTCTGGTGGGTGGGGCTGGATCTTGTCTTTCTGGTGGGCAGGGCCATGTCCCTTGGTGTGTTTTTGGATGTCTGTGAACTTACTATGAGTTTAGGCAGCCTCTCTGCTTATGGGTGCAATTGTGTTCCTATCTTGCTAGTTGTTAGGCAATGAGCATCCAGCACTGGAGCTTGCTTGCCATTTGGTGGAGCTGGGTCTTAGCATTGAGTTGGACATCTCAGTGAGAGCTCTTACCAATTGATATTACATGGGACCAGGAGGTGTCTGGTGGTTCACTCTCTTGGACTCAGTTCTCCTACCTCAGAGGCTCAGGCTTGACACCCTGCCAGAGCACCAAGACCCTGTCAGCCAAATGGCTCAGAAGAAATGGTAGAAAAAAAAGAAAACAAAACAAAACAAAAAGGAACAGTTAGAACCCCAAACCAAATGAATAAAGCAAAACCAAACAGACAAAATCACACAAAGAAACATGCACACACACACTCATAAAAAGAAAACAAACAAATAAACAACAACAAAAAATGAACAGTCAGAACCCTAGGACAAATGGTGAAAGCAAACCTAAAATCCAAGATCACACAAAGAAGCATACACATACTCACTAACAAAGAAAGAAAAAAGGGGAAAAAAATTAAATATAAAAAAAATAACTTAAAAAAATATTAAAAAAGAAGATAGAAACCAAACCAATAAACAAATCCACCAATGATAACAAGCACTAAAAATTAAACTAAGATAAACATAAAAATCAGAAATTAATCCATTGCAGCAGCAAACCCCAAGTCTACATTTGCTCCCAAAATCCACCACCTCAATTTTGGGAGCATTCCTTGTCTATTCAGATATTCCATAGAGGCAGGGTTCATCAAGTTGATTGTGGGGATTTAATCCATTCCTCCTGAGGCTGCACAGAGAAATTTCCCTTTCTCTTCTTTGTGCATACAGCTCCTGGTTTTCAGCTTTTGTTCTTGCCCCGTCTCTGCATGTAGGCCACACTCAGGTGTCTGTTTCCTTCCCAGACAGGAGGGAGTTAAAGCAGTGGCCGATTAGGGCTCTTTTTCTCACTCAGGCTGCAGAGAAGGAGGGGTTAGGTAGTCATAATTGGAATGCAGGATGAACCTGCAGCAGAAGAGACCATGGTGACATTGCAACAGCCTGAGGTTTGCTGTGTGTTCTCCCAGGGAAGTCGTCCCTGTGTCTCAAGACCCTGGTAGTGGCATGCTGCACAGGCACCTAGGGGGGTATGGGTACAGACCTGTGATTACACACAGGATTCTTGGTGGCAGTGACAGCAGTGTTAGCATTTCATGCCCGTCTCTGTAGTCCGAGCTGATAGCTATGGTTCATGCCTGTCTATGGAGCTCACTTAGGCAGTACTTTGCCTCCTGTTGGCACATGGAGCAGGAATCCCTGTCCTCCCACACCTCGAAACAATGGTCTTTTGCCTCTTTGGCAGGTCCAGACATTTTCCCTTACTCCCTCCTGGCTAGTTGTGGTGTGCTAGTGCCCTTCAGGCTGTCTCCACACAGCCAACCCCAGTCCTCTCCCTGGGGTCTGACCTCTGAAGCCCAAACTTCAGCTCCCAGCACCCACCCGCCCCAGTGGATGAGCAGACAAGTGTCTCAGGCTAGTGAGTGCTGGTCAACACTGATCTTCTGTGAGGAATCTCTCCGCTTTGCCCTCTGCCCCCCTGTTGCTGTGCTCCCCTCCATGGCTCTGAAGCTTCCCTACTGCCCCCCTCCAGCCCCCATCCCCACCAGTGAAGGGGCTTCTAGTGTGTGGAAACCCTTCTTCCTTCACAGCTCCCTCTCACTGGTGCAGGTCCTGTCCCTATTCTTTTGTCTCTGTTTTTTTTCTTTTTTCTTTTGCCCTACCCAGGTACGTGGGGATTTTCTTGCCTTTTGGGAAATCTGAGGTCTTCTGCCAGCATTCAGTAGGTGTTCTGTAGGAGTTATCCCACATGTAGATGTATTTTTGATGTATTTGTGGGGAGGAAGTTGATCTCCATATCTTACTCCTCAGCCATCTTGAAGGTCTCCCTCTACTTTAGTTTTTATGTATAATCTAGCTATTTCAGAAGCCATTTTCTAAGAAATATGTGACATGGACTTCTCTGAGTGTGGTTTATGGATGAGTATATTTTGTTTTAATAAGAAATGTTCCTCCCTGCCTTTGCTTTCTTATTTGCCTCTGGCTATAGAACACACAAACTCCATGTTCCTTTTGTCATTCCATGAAGACACAGAGAGCTGAGCACTCAGAATTGCTTTTGAGTAACTGCTAATGTTCTTGTCTTATTAGTATGCCCCAAGAAGGGCTTTGTAGATGAATCCTGTGGTAAGAAGTAATCACATGATCTAATCAGCTTTTGCTTACAGGCCAGTTGAGACTCCTCTCTCTAGGAAGTCATGCAAATTATGCATTATTTAAGTTAATTTTTAATGAAAAAGAAAAAATCAAATTCATCTCTTCTAGAAAGGTAACCCTGCAGTAATATTGAACCACCAATATTTCCCATCTCCAAATATTTCCTTTTCTATCCTGCAAATCAGCCTTATTTTCCCATCAGTTAGCCCTTGGAGTAAATCCAGTCAAGAGTGACGTTAGTTTAGTACAACAATTGACATTTTGGCTACTGTCATTTACCTATGTCCATCATGGTTTGTGTCTAAATTCCATGGCTCTAACACCCATTCAACAGTATCTCCTTTCAATTTCTTCCTAACTTTACAAATTTCCCTGATACCCATTGCCAGAAATGAGAGGGTTTTACCTGCTTAAATCCTGGTCAAGGGCATATTGGAAGAAACAGGATGTTTCATGGCTGTTTCTGTTTTATCACTCTGTCAGCACCAGTTTTTGGTGCCTACATCTAATCTGGTTTGTTGCATTGCTAGAAACTATCTGCCTATGCCCTTGCTAGCTGCCAATTCCCTTAATCTGAACATCAGTGCTGGCTGTTGGGTCTGTGTGGTGAAGTTGGTCTTTGAGGCTCACCTGAACAATACCCTATAGTTTCTGAAGTTAGCAATTCTATAGGAACATAGTAACCATCCCTTCCTCTGTTGAGTTATCTACTTCAAAACTTCTCAGTTGGGCCCCATTACCTCTTAGATAGTCCTTAACTGGGAAGGGTAATAGTTCTTTAGATCCACAAGGAATAAGAAGTCCCTATTATATGAAGTATGGCTACTTTGGAAAACTTTATGCTTTTCCCAATTCAATAATCACCGCCTCCACCCCATTGCCATTTACTTCATTGCTAGTGGTACCAGGGTCTGTCTGCATATCCTGACACCCAGTCAATTCTATCTGGGAGCAAGATGCTAATATCTCCTCTTTCTAGGATGACCAACTGACTAAATGTTCTCTTGATTTAGGAGATTTTCAAAATGTGGGACGTTACATTTTTTTTTTTTTTCTTTAGGCACACAGGCCTCTCACTGTTGTGGCCTCTCCCGTTGCGGAGCAAAGGCTCTGGATGTGCAGGCTCAGCGGCCATGGCTTACGGGCCCAGCTTCTCCATGGCATGTGAGATCTTCCTGGACCAGGGCACGAATCCATGTCCCCTGCATCAGCAGGCGGACTCTCAACCACTGCGCCACCAGGGAATCCTGGGATGTTACATTTTAAAACAGGGGACATCCTAGACAAGTGGGCCAAGTTGACCACCCTACCTGCTCCTATTCATCCTCAAATTTCATAAACATACACAAGTACCTGTATAAGATATTCAAAGCTGGACACAGACTCTCAAAAACTTTCTCTAACAACAGAGCTGTCTCCCTTTCTACTTCCCTTGCCTGGTGTCAAAATTCAGAAAAACACTTCTGGGATCTTAAGGTATTTTGGAAGAATCTGAATCAAGAATAAATGAGAAGCTCAAGCAGTGCCTCTCTTTATTCTCAGGGGTGAGTTGTCAATTACAACATTATAGTCTTTGGGAGAGCTGGAATATAACACAAGAAATCCCAACCTTACCTTACTTACTTTTAAACAGCTTTACTTTCAGTTTCCTGGTTTCCCAAATATATTCTAATCATTTTAAGGGCAGAGTGCATTCTTTATTCTTTAGTGTTATTGTTAAATTTTGCTTTGTTTTGTATTTTCCAGCCCATTAGATATATTTGTCAAAACCAGCTATGAACATATATTTCACACCCACAAGTATCCACCCAGATCAAGCTTCCTCAGGTGCTTCATCTCTGAATGCAAAGTAAAAGAGTTACTGTGAATAACAGAAAGAGTGCCTTCATATACATAGAGCAATTTATTCTCTCTCATTTTTTCTTCCTGCATTTCACATCCTTCCCTTTGCCAGAAAAAAATATTTTCTGCTTCTATTAATCCACCACAAACTTTTTTACATATTTCTCCTCACAGTGGCCTAGCTTATCAGACTCTCAAGATGCTTTCTGATATGCGGTCTGTTTCTAACTAAAATGTATTGTATTTATATTGGTGACTGCAATTGCCAGTGCATGTCCATAAATAAACTCCAATTTTAAGCATAGTTCACTGGGGTGATTGATGTTTGATTTAACCTGGACAAGACAAATACCTGCATTGTTACTGAAGAGCACTGTGCTATAGTCAAGGCAAGTTTGATGGGACTATCTCTTCCTTTGCATTTTCATCGACCCCATCCCCACAGGCATAGTACCATTTCGTGCAAGTAAAGAAAGCATAGCTTTTTTTTTTTTAAGCAACAGTGTGGAAACTATTTTATCTGCTGAAGTCTTTCTGATTACCTTAGACAGCACCTTTCTACTTTCACTGTGTATGAGGAAAATCCTGCTAGGCTGACAACATATTGAGAAATCAAGAATAAAAGAAAGGAGAGAAGACAGGGATTAGACAGATAATACATAAAACATTTACAGAGTTGATAATTGGCTGGTTAACCCGACCTACCCCTTTCCCTAAAAGTCACTTTGCATAGATTAGGGTGTCTTTTAATTTTTTTTCTTTTTCTTTTCTTCAAGCTCAAGGGATTCAGTCCATTTTCTTTTGCATTATAACACTGCTATTACATGTTGTTACTCAGTACAGAGAGAAATAGTCTCATCACTTTTACCATTCCTCTGTTCCAAAAAACAAAAATGCTTTTTTTTTTGTATTGTCTTCAAGATATTCTATGTGGGGATACAAGGGTAACATAAATAACATAACAAACTTATAGAAGTTATAAAGGTCCAGGAGTTCCCACAATTTATCTCAGACACGGTTTTAGGGTTCTAGGTAAGTCAGTTTTTCTTCTTCATTTTTTTCTCACCCCAGTTATTTTGGAGAGTGGAGAGCCAACCATTTAATTTTTCATCTATGCATATTTGCTTTTACTTTCCTGCACATATCATGATGTATTTCATGGCAAGATTATGCTTATATTGTCTCCTCTGACTAAAATATCATTTCTAGTCATATTAGTCTGGATAAGTGTCTTAGTCCTTTTGAGCTGTTATAGCAAAATACTGTAGACTAGGTAGTTTATAATCAAGAGAAATTTATATCTCACAGTTTTAGAGGCTTGAAGTCTATGATCAGGGTGTCAGGATAGCCAGGTTCTGGTGAAAGTCCTCTTCTGGATTGAAGACTGCCAACTATGCGTCCTTACCTGGTGGAGGAATGGTAGGCGGCTCTGTCAGTCCTCTTTTACAAGGGCAATATTTCTATCCACATGGGTTCTCCTCTCATGACCTAATAACCGTCCAAGGGCCCCAACTCCTAATAGTTTTACCTTGGGGGTTAGGTTTCCAACATTTGAATTTTGAAGGGGACATAAACATTCAGACCACAGCAATGACCCTACCTAGTCCTTTAAGACTCAGTTAAATGCCACCTCTAGAAGGACTTTTCTCACCCAAAGATGGTCTATGTGTTCTCTGTGTGTGCCCATGTAGCACCATGCATATGTACTTATTCTGACTTTATCCTGCATTTTCTCCTTATTAAACCAGGAAATCTTTGATAGCAGGATCACTGATGTATTTATCCTGCTATCTAGAGGCCTCAGGTAACTGTGATACCTCAGTGTCTGTCACAGTATTTTAGAATATGTATTTATTCTTTCACATCAGTTTCATTGATCCACTTTGTAATCTTGTTGGACATTCTCCTAACTCTTTCTCCACCTTCCTCTAACTGGTGTCTGTAGAAAGCATATCCATCTCTCCATTCAAGACCAAGGAGTTGTTCTCTATCCCCCCTCCCCCTGCTGCACACTGAAGCATACTGCCATCTTTTCATTTACAATTAGTGGAGTTATTACATCTAATTGCTTCAAGGCTTCCCCTCTTTAAACAAAAAGAATACTTCATAAAGCTGAAAACTTCAGCTATCAATAGATTAATAAAATTCTTCCCTTCTTATATGACTCCATGTTCCTTTCCTCTAATTTTGACCCTCAAATTCAGCTCTTCTGAGTTAAGGTCCCCACTCTCATCTTATCAAGATAAAATTTCTACCCCATATAATGTCCAAGTATTAGTTATCATGTCACCCTTTGGAAGTATAACTAACAAATAGAAAGGCTCTTTAAGAAGAAAGTTTGTCAAATACTTAAAATAGAAAATATGTATCTTGAAATTGTCTCTTCCAGAAGGGAAACACTCCTAATTCCCTTCAATATTCCTTATCTGAGATATGTATACATATATGTGTGTATATATATTTAATTTGTCTTTATTTTGGGAAAACTTCTCTGATCTCCCTAAGATAAATCCCTCTAGTATAATCCCTCATAATATGTATTTCTTATTCATATCCTTTGTCACAATGTAATTTCACATTTAGTCATGGGGCTTTCTGATTAATGGCTCTTCTAGCATTATACTATAAACTCCAAGAGGGCTTGAGTTATTAAAAATGGTTGCTTAGCATATGGTGTAATACAAATATTTGTTTAATACAAGTAAATATCTATTGGTTCAGTGAAAGTGGATAAATTAATGTTTTGGGTCTTTATGCCATTCTTAAAATAAATCTCCAGCCTCTCTGTTCTCCCCTTACAGTATGGTGTCCGGAATTAAACATATTAAAATGGAAGTGACAAGGTGCAAAGTGGAACATGAGCTTCTTTCCTTCTAATGATGCTTCTCTTTTAGCTTACTGATAGCTAAACTATAACACACAGTTGGCTTATTTCCAACCATATCTCATGTTTATGTGATTCCATTTTCTCCCCTTGGCCCATTACGATACTCACCAGGATCCTGACCTTATTGTAATATTAATGTTTAATCTCATGGATTCAAGCCACAGTAGATGATGACTCCCATCAGCCCTTGTATGATCTTGATCTTCAGATCTACACATATTAATCATACCAGAAATATTTGAAATCTTCTTATGTAAAATTAAAGGGTCCTATATAATAATACTTTAAAAATAACTGTAAATCTTTTTGTGTGTCCTGGATTATTTTAACACACCGTTGCCTATTATGGACTGAATTGGGTCCCCACCTCTGAAATTCATATGTTGAAACCCTAACACCCAGAACCTCAAAATATGACTGTGTTTGGAGATAGAGCCTTGAAAGGAGTACTAAAGTTAAAATGAGGTCCTCAGGGTTTCTCCTTATCCAGAAGTAATCAAGTGGAAATGAGGTCATTAGGGTGAGCCCTATTCCAGTAAGACTAGTGTCCTTATAAAAAAGGGGAAATTTGGACACAGAGACAATCCTGCACAGAAGGAAGACCATGTGAAGAAGCAGCAAGAGAACAGCCATATGCAAGCCAAGGAGAGAAGCCTCAGGGGAAATCAGTCCTGGTGGCACCTTGATTTTGGACTTCCAGCCCCCAGAACTATTAGAAAATAAATTTCTGTTGTTTAAGCCACTCTACCTTTGGCATGGTGTCCATCTGCCAACTCAGAACGAAACCTCAAATTTCCCTTCAGTGGTTCAGTTTTTTCTTCATCTACCTCATCTCATTAAACGCAAAGTACTTCTGACTCCATAACACAAAAACCTTTAGACTCTGCCTGTCTCTGTTCATCATGTTGTGTTTCACTTTCAGTGCCAAGACATAGCCCATCCCAGCATGTTCAGATTTTCTTGACACAACTAACGCTTGACTCTAGGTCTTCTTTTAAAACATCACCAATAATCAGCTTTGTAAAATGGAACTCTCTTCAGTTTTTCCCCCCATTTAAAGATTTTTAATAAACATTTTATTTTCAAAATCTCTTTTGCCTATTTTCCTATTTATCAGAGAAGGAAAACCCTTCACACATCGATCCCAGTCTTCTTGAAGTGTCATCTATTGCCCCTTTCAAGTTCCTCCATATGTCATACCCTAATTCTAGAAAGAGTCAATTACATAATGGTACCCTAAATGTCACACATTTTCATGTGACCAGGGTTTTATTCATACCTCCTATGCCATAGTTTGACTTCCTTAGAAATGCCACTGTATATGTTATATAGTTCCCTATTCTTTAGCTAAGAGGGCTTTTTGCTTTATGGATTTCCATAGAAGGTTACACTTTTCTTTTATATAATAGTCAGGTCTCTGAGTTATAACTGTTCTTGCATCTCTTCCTCCACAACTAACCTGGGAGCTCCCAAGAAAGAAACAGGACACAGTTTATTCCTCTTTATTTTCTCAGATTCCTAGTGTAGTAGCTGCAACAAAGAAAGGACACAATTCACTGCTGTAGGACTGAGTTCACTTAAACACCTTTTTCAGCAAAGAAAAAAGCAACAAAAGAGATAATGGGCAAAGTGATTTGTTAAGAGTGCATATATTGGTGGGGCAGTTGACATTTTATCTCCTGTCCCCTTATTAACAACATCAGACAGGGTTCAAGCATTATATTAATCAACAGTAAAGCGATGTACAAAGGATTAGTACTAGATAGGCCCAATTGTATTTATTATCATGTAGTTCTGTATTAGAAAACTGTCCCAGTACACTCTGGGTCTCATGTGTTGGCTCTTCTCCAGGTTGTGCATCACGTTGAGGTCTAATGTGTCTCTCATTGTGGGTCTAGGCTAAAGCAACAATCGTTTTTTCACATTCCAGTGGTCAATACAAGTCACATGGTCAAACCTGAATCAATACAGTCTAGCACAAGTGCTCTGACATTCACAGTGCATTGAAAAGGGCAATATGTCTTTTCTGCTTTTCTGGTTTTGCTGTAAATGGACCTGAAGTCTTCCTGTGAATAGACCTTCACTGTTAATATTGTGAAAGTATTAAGCTGTTTGAAAAAAAAGGAAGAAAAAGAAATACATTGTTTTTTCTAGTTAAATTCCCTAACTTAGGAAACATAAGGAGAAAGTCTAATAAAACATGAGGTTTATGAATTTAGTATCACACAGCATGTAGTACTAAGGTTTGGGGAGAGGTAAGAATACAATAGATTCCACTCATACATAGTTTGCAGAATTTGACTTTTTCATTAGTTATAGGTCAGGAAGTCATAGCTCCTTGTTCAGGGACTAGAATTAAAAATAAAAGTAAATCCTACTTTTTTTTTAATAAAGAAAAGAACATATAGCTCTAAGCCAAATATTACCTATTGTTAATGCATTATTTTTTACCAAAATCCTAGCCCAGACTCTAAATCACTTAAGAAATGGAGCCCTGTCCTAGACCACCCTGAAAATGAAATTACACTTCTGCTGTAAGCACATGCCATGCACATTGACATGTTGAAAATGAATTTTAGTGATCAGAAAAACCTCATGAAGTATTTTTTTTTAATGTCAGATATTGTGTGACTTATCCAGAAGCAAATTCACCACATCAGTCTGAATATGAACCATAAAACTCATTGATGACCATTCGGTTTTTTTTTTTTTCACAATGTTTAATATTTCTTAAGATGAACAGTACCTAAAATACTGGGCAAATAACCCAACTTTTGGAAATATGGCTCATTTTAGAAAGTCAAATGGAGGAGTAGAATTTTTTAAATTCTACTCCTTAAATATGTTAACAAAGCCTTAAAATATGTTAACAAAGTTTTAATGATTATTGCCTTCATTCTGATCTCATGTCGAATTAATCTACACCATTCTAAAAGAGAATAACACAATTTTAGAAGTGTTTTGTAAGAAAATGTGTCCAATCAGGAAGATCAATAGGATGATCAATTGACAGGAAGATCAATATAATGGAACTATATGGTACATTATACATACATTTTCCTATTAACAACTTACAAAATGATGTTTCAAGTAGGAGTGACAAAGCAGACAGAGGTACATAATTTTAAAGACAGGAATTTGTTTAAATACACCCCTGGAGTATCAGGAAATAATTATTCTTTTTAATATAGCTTGTTTTATTGATGTTCATAAAATTATTCCTCCTTGGAGATTACCTCTGAGTTAATTAATTTGGTGATTCAATTCACTAAATGATGTAATTCAATTTTGTGTCAGATATGGTTTATTAAAGGGAGATGAAGTGAAAAGGAAGTTGAAAGTGATAGGACAAATTTGGCTTCTTTCAACAACTAGGAACTCATGGGAGGGAGAATCATAGATTTGCAGTTAAGATTTTATAAAAATAAATTTAAAGGAATTTAAATTTCCAGAATTAAAAAAATATTAAGAAATTGGGATCAATTATTTGATAGAGCAAGAGAGAGAGAACTTTAAGTATTATAATATTGTTATTTAAAGGAGTAAAATGTGAAGGAAGTTAAGTTGAGTCAGGATTAAAAATGAAAGATTGAAACAGGAAAAGATATGAAGTTATAGATAGAGAGAAAAATAGAAGACAGGAAAGAGAAACCAGTCCAAGGGTGTTGGGGAAAGCAGAGAGGGCTTACTACTGACTTTGTTAACAATATGGGAACAGGGTTTTTTTCACTTCCATCTCTTACATGGGCTACTACAATATTATAGTGGTAAAGCTTTGCCTATTATCTCTAAACTTTGAAATTATGTGTAACCCAAGGTAATTATCCTGTTTCATTAACTTCAGAAAAAGTGCTTGAAACATAATTTCATGAAATTTTAGATGCTCTGTATAAAGGAAAACAATTTCTTAAATGTTAGAAGTTTAAATTCTGTCCATAGTTAAAGTTAGAGGTTTACTTGCACAACCATTCTTGGAACACACTTTTGCTTTAAAGTTAACATCACCTATGTTTATTTGTTCTTAGTTATGAATGAAACTTCCCCTAAAAGCATATGAGCTGAGAGGTTCTGCAACCTAGCCAAGATTGCTTCAATATTCTCTGAACAGATCATGTTAAACAACTGTGTTTGGGGTGGGAGATGGGTCAGGTTTATGCATGTTGGTAACTTTCATTCATCAAACTGACTGGATTATATGTGGATTTTGTTTCCTTTCAACTTGCTTGTGCTTCTTGTGATGTTCATCACTGAAACTACTGACATACTGTGCTCATTGTAGCAGTTCTTAAATGTATCTTTGAACTCTGCAGAAGCTATGGAAATTCTACCCACAGAAATGTTTAAAGTCACCAGAGAAGAACTCCCAGTCCACAGGGTTAGATACACTTCACATTTTAATTTAATCTTGACATTCTATCAATCTTCCCCCGATTTCTCTTCTTAATCCTGATAGATTTTTGTAGAAATGGTTTTGTTGTCTTCTAAGGACCTCAGCTTTATGGTTCTGCTTACTGGGAAGCAGACTTTCTTCCCTGGAGCTGGATTCTCATCAGCATTTCTAATCCATTAGCTTAAAACATGCAGTGGATGAGCATAGCTACTGATGACTTTTAGATATTGATATGGGCTTAATAGTTGCCTCTTGGGAGTCAGCACAACTTATGCCAGATATTTACCAATTCTGCCTTGATCCTTCCTGTGCTCCCACAGCACCATTTCATGCCCTATAGCAGTGATTCTTAAACTACTGATGGGAAAGAATCTGTCCTCCCAAACTTTAATTGGTAATGGACTGATACCTTAATGTAATAGAAAAAAATAAATTACTATAAAAATGAAATGAAGGACAAAAACCAAAACTACACAAATAAACAAGTCCACATATTTTATTATTAGATTCATTATATATACTTTTTTTAGATCAAACTGCTGTAAAATAAATATTTACTCAGTTTACAGCCCAGTACTTATTTATGAATATATATATGTCCACAAATATAATGTATATCCTATATAATATAAATATTTATTCACATATATTTATGAATAATACATATATATTACCTATGACATATATAATATATATCCAGTTATCATATATCCATAAAATTTATAAACATTACCTAGTTTGCAGTCTAGATCTTGTTTATCAATAAAATTTTGAGTTGCAATGCCCTACACAGGCTGGAGGTCTTCCTTAGAATTCTGACTGTAAAATTTCACTTATTTGAAACATGGAGTTTGAAATCAGTCATACAATTGGTATTTAAAATTAAAATTGTAAAGCAACTGTTTAAATAAATAAATTTAATTCAACATATTTGTATTTGATTTCATAGACCTCTGGTTTGGTCGGTTAGTTTGGTAAGGTTTTGGGTGGAATTTTGTTCTCCTTTTAAACATGTCTGCATGTATACTTGAAATTTTCACTTTTATGTATGGTGAACACATATATACAGTAGTACTAAAATAGGAGGTTACTAAAGCAGTGTGCTTTCCACTTCAAAAACCACAGGCAACATCATAACTGTAAAAATGTTGTCTTTATTATGCCTGGTGTTTGTTTTTTCTGTGATTCAGTCTTCACTTGCAGGCTTATCCCTTCCCACTCTCTGATGTGTAATACCTGCAGATATACTCCTGACTTCCTTATATCAGTCTTGTTAGCACAAATTATTTGAGAAAAACTTTCTCCATAAAGTATAAATGAGTAATACAGTGTCCTGTCAATCACATGAAGTAAGAATGGAAGAAATTTGGGCATACAGCATCATTTTTTTTTGAAAATGTTCACTACCAAAAAGAACCATCTTCTGTATGGAGCTGTATTTTTCAACATATAATAGCATACCAAATAGCACAGATATTAAATAATTAGTCCAGGAAAAATCAACTAATAAATGATGGTTAATGGAGCATAAGACTACCAGATTCATAACACATGATGTTTCCAGTGTGCGATAAAGAATCCCTTGCTTAAAACTCACTCTTTTTTTTCCAATATATATTTAAGAGCAGAGGTTGAGGAATTATGGCCTGCAGGCCAAATCCAGTCCACCAACTGTTTTGTGAACAAAAGTTTGTTGGAACACACTCATTTGTTTATATATTGTCTGTGTCTTCCATTCTTCAAAGGCAGCATTGAGCAGTTTTGTGCAATTTTGCAACAGGCCCTGGAATATTTACTGTCTGGCCTTAAATAGAGAAAAAGTATGTTAACTTCTGTTTATGAGACAATTTTTTAAGTAATTAAACTACAAGAATTTTAGGAAGATGTTTAAGCATAAAGCAAATATTAGGATTCCAATGGCAAGGCCATCTTTAGTGTAGAGAAAACTGTAACAGACATTCCTTATGATTTATCATCAAACATTCAAATAAGCTATTCTTGACCTTCATTCATGCCTGTCAAGCCATCTTGTGCCAATGATTTAATTTCCATAAACTTCCACCTTCCTTTGGTTACAAATACTCAAATTGCACTTTCAGGAAGACATGCAAGATATAAATGGGGCCTAAACCCTCTGATTATCAATGTTTTCTTCTTAAACTGCTTGCCTTCTAAACATTGAATGATTTCATTTTTTCAGTGTCTTAAAATTAGCTTTCACAACTGTTCACTGTGCAGATATGGCTATTCCAATCTTCCTTAAAATTAAATATTTTTACAGTAAACTTAATGGGCACTCTGGTGACAGATTTTTTAAAAAAGAATCCTGAAGGAAACAAAATCTTAATATAATTTTTATGTTGGATAACTAATTTCCAATAATTATAGGCAAAACAAATTGAACTTTATTATGGAACACAAGAAGTGTGAGACAAGGCAGTCTGTAGTGTTACCAGAGCAGAAAATGTGAATTGATTGGAGAAGGCTGACAGGATGAAGAAGGAAACTCTGAAATAGGGATCGCTTGTTTTATGTCAGGCACTTTTTATAAGCATACAATTTATTTGTCACAGCTGCCTAGCACAGGGAGACAGTTTATTTTTCTGTCAATAAGAAAATGGAGATTCATAAATGTTAAGTTACAAGTCACAGTGATAAGTGTTAAGCCTGGCCATGTGAGAAAAAAGCCCTAATTTCTTCATGACTGTGATCTGGGAAATGCACTGCTCAATTTCCTTTACTTTTGATTTTAAGAGTCTGAACTATAGGTAAGGAAAAAGAAAAATAAAAGCAAAGAAACAAAGAATCAAAAAATGCAGACTGACTTAAGTGTTTCTGTCCTCATTGAACAAATAGCCAACATTACAGGAAGCTGCTTTTAGATCTCATTAGCACACAGATTTCAATGACATCTAATTTTTCTAAGTATATGATACATAGAAGTGGCTGCTGTTCAATAAATCAAAAACAACAAATGACAAATACAACAGTATTGTAATAGTTATCATTTTTAAGTACTTAGTATATATCATCTCTTAAGAATTACATATTAGGTTTAGATAATTTCTTAGTTCATTGTTCTATGCAACTTACATGTATTTACTCCTATAAGTGACAGTGAAACAATATCTACTAATATCCTCATTTTACAAATAAGAAAACAGAGGTTGTGAGAAATTGAGTGACTTGCTTATGGTGAAAAGTGGTTGGTAAGCAGCTAATAAGGGGTTAAACCAGGATGTAAGTTAGTCTACGAGCCTTCTCTCTGAACCATTGTTATACTGCTTCACCTGTACTGGCTTTTCAATTAATATAGTCATCTATTCAAAAATATATATTGTGTTTCTAGTACAAGCTGTTCTTACTGGAGATATCACAGTGAGAATAAAAAAATTCAAATGTCTGCCTTCATGAAGTTTGGTAATAAATTTAGAGATTTAATGTGGCCCAGGGTTAGATTTGGTAAATAGAGTGGGGGGATTTTCATAGAAAAAAATCAAATTTGCTCCTGAAATTACATACACATATTTTTAAAAATCAAGGAGAAGGGAAGAAAACCACAGCTCTAGCAATTCAAATATTCAAATGAAAGCTAATTTTAAGACATTGAAAAATTGAATTATTCAATATATAGAAGGCAAGCTATATAAGAAGAGAATATTGATAATTATAAATTTTTAGTCCCATTCATATCTTACACGTTTTCCTGAGAGTGAAATTTGAGTATCTGGGACATTGGAAGAATAGGAACAAGCATGTTTGTTTATGTGGTCATGTCCCTTGCTTAGATTTTTTGAGAGTTAACTAGTAAAATATCTTTAAAGTATAATGGACTCAGGAATTTTATTTTTGACCTCAGAGAGTCTCAACTATATCAGATATTTACATTATATTTCCATTTTCTAGTTTATTTTCTCATTTGACTTCCAAAGCTTTTTGAAGCCAACATTAACTGCCCTCCTCCACACCTATCTAGCACCTTTTTGTAAGGCTACTAAGATACCAGAGGAAATGAGTTTCCAAAGATTATATGGTCAATTAGAAGTGAAATAAAGATCCAAATTCTATATTAGTGATCTGTATACATGTTTCTAGTATGTGTGAATATGGACTATTTTAATACTGTAACAGGGTATAAGTTGCTTATTCAAATTAGGAAGAAAAGCTAACAACTAACAGAAATTTCAAATCTCAAAACTCATTTTCCAAAATTAAAGTCAATGCTACAAAATCAACCCAACCTTTTAATAGAAAGTGTTGTGTGTTAATTGCACCTCCCCAAAATGTACGTCAAGGTCCTAATCCCTGGTATGTGTGAATGTGACTTTATTTGGAATAGTCTCTACGGAAGTAATTAAAATGAGGTTATACCTGAGTTGTGCACTTAATCCAATACAACTGGTGTCATTTTGAGAAACACAGAGGAGAATGCCATACGAAGACACAGAGTAAAGAGGCTGTATGATGACATCAGTGATTGGAATTATGCAACCTGAATCAGGGAATACCACTGACTGCCAGCAACCACCAGGGGCTGAGAGAGGATGGCCCTGCTAACTTGATTTTAGAGTTCTAGTCTCCAGTAATACAAAAGAATAAATTTCTGCTGTTTTAGATCCCTCAGTTTGTGGTAGTTTCTTACAAAATCATAGGAAATTAATATATATGGGTTCTTTGGTTTAATTCTCAGAGCTAGTTTTGTTGGTAAGCATCTTCATAACTGATTTTTTTAATATAAAATATAGAAAGTTCTGCTCACAAATGCAATTTTCTTTTTAAAAAACTTTTATTTTATATTGGATGATAGTTGATTAACAATGTTGTGTTAGTTTCAGGTGCACAGCAAAGTGATTCAGTTATACATAGATATGTATCTATTCTTTTTAAAATTCTTTTCCCATTTAGGTTATTACAGAATATTGAGAAGAGTTCCATGTGCTATATAGTAGGTCTTTGTTGGTTACCAATTTTATTTATTATTTATTTATTTATTTATTCATTTTTTTCACAGGCTTAATGTGCTCTACACATTCAGAGAAACTTCTCTAGTAGTGAACTATAGAAATGATCCCTGAAAGTATAGTCTTGCTTACCTATTTTAAATGTAGCAGTGTGTACATGTCAATCCCAAACTCCCAAGCTATCCCTCTTCTCCACCCTTCCCCCCTGGTAACCATAAATTCATTATCCAAGTCTGTAAGTTTGTTTCTGTTTTGTAAATAAGTTCATTTGTATCATTTTTTTTTAAAATTTGTATGGAGACACAAAAGACCCCTAATAGCTAAAGGAATTTTGAGGAAGAAAAATGAAGCTGGAGTAACCAGGCTTCTTGATTTTAGACTACATTACAAAGCTACAGTCATCAAAACAATATGGTACTGGCGCAAAAACAGAAATATAAATAAATGGAACAAGATAGAAAGCCCAGAAATAAACAATAGAGAAAAGAGAGTCTCTTCAACAAATGGTGTTGGAAAAACTGGACATCTACATGCAAATGAATGGAACTAGAACATTGTTTTACACCATACACAAAATGAACTCAAAATGGATTAAAGCTCTAAATGTGAGACTGGATACTATAAAACTCTTAGAGGAAAATATAGGCAGAACACTCTTTGACACAAATTGCAGCAATATCTTTTTCTATCTATCTCCTATAGTAATGGGAATAAAAACAGAAATAAACAAATGGGACCTAATTAAAATCAAAAGCTTTTGTACCACAAAAGAAATCATAAGCAAAACAAAAAGACAACCCACAGAATGGGAGAAAATATTTGCAAATGATGCAAATGACAAGTCATTAGTCTCCAAAATTTCAAAAATAAAAAAAAAAAAAAAAAAAAAAAAAAAAGAAAAAATACTCAATCAAAAAATGGGCAGAAGACCTAAATAGATATTTCTGTAATTTTCTTTTAACAAAAATTTATTCTTTAATGATTTATCTTTGTTTGGGCTAAATTTTACTAATTTGTTTGCTTATTATGTTGTCTCATTCTGGAGTTCACGCTGTTCATAAAGCTATCAACTTTTCCATTAAATGTATCTGTGGCGTCATAAAGTTTATTCTCCTTTTCATTTTTCTTAAAGACAACAATCATTCAAATGTGGTGGGTTTGTTGTTACTGTTTTCAATAAATTAACCAGCTTTAGGAGCTCTAATCCACAAACTTGAAAAATTTAGAAAATAAAATCATCAAAGCTAAAAATTCTCTAATAAATAAGTTCTCTTTGGTGCTTTTAAGGGAGAGTTCTCAGCAAATATGTTAGAGAATAAATTCCAGAATAAAGTCCATTTCTAATTTTAATATATATTTTTAATTTTGTAAAATAATGTACACTGAGACAAGTACATTTAAATCAAATATACATTTAAACAAATAATTTAAAATTTAATACCTAACAACCACTCATCGAAAACCAAATATTGTCAGAATTCCACACATGCCAAGCATACACTCATTGTTACAACCCACTCCCATTGCCTTATTTATAACTGCTAACCTGAATTTTAAGGTGGTCATTTCTCTGCTTTTCTTATAGCCATACCATATATATACATATGTGAAATATTGTTTATTTTGCAGCAAATTATCATTTTCAAAAATT
Source organism: Lipotes vexillifer (assembly GCF_000442215.2). NCBI lineage: Eukaryota > Metazoa > Chordata > Mammalia > Artiodactyla > Lipotidae > Lipotes > Lipotes vexillifer. Next base: position 1,909,583 of record NW_006794736.1, on the reverse strand, counting down.
ACTACAAGATTATTCCTTCCCCTAGATGCTCTTCTACTATGTGATTTTGCCACTCTGCTATCTAAAGGTGGAAAGTAATTCCCCTCCTATTAAAATTGGGCTAGCCTTTGTAATGTAATTGCAACTGAATGATGCTATGTGATTTCCCAGGCTTTATGAGAAGGCTTGTAAATTCTGCCTTGATCTTTATAAACATTTGTCTCTGAATACTCCCTTTTGGAAAATTTTCTCTCATAATCTAGCAACATGTTTTTAGAAGCATGTGAAGTGCTCTAATCAATTGTCACAGCTGAGCTCAACCATAGAGAACAGTGACCAGCTATACACCCAAAATGGTCCTGGTTTTAGCACTAAACATCCAGCATCTTAGGAACACCTTCAGTTCCAGGAAAACTGGGACAGTTGGTCAAAGTATCTTAGACTCATCCCCACCTAGACAACCAAAAATGTGACTATAGAATCTTCTACATAATTACAGCTGCAATCATTCAAGTCACCCACAGCTTTTCAAACCTTCTCAGCAGAAGCATCCAACATAGTGAAGCAGAAACAAAATTCATCCCTCCATGCTCTATTTGAATTACTGACTCACAGAATTTATGATAATAACAAACCAGTTATTATTTTATGCCACTGAGTTTAGAGTACTTTTTTACACAGTAATACATAAGAAAAATATTATAAAATTTTCTTGAACTTTTTATAAATAACATGATTTGTACTTTACTGCCTTCATTTTTTGCAGAATAAATGAATAACAAATTTGAAGATATACAATAGAACAATAAAAAAAATTAAGAAAAAGTATGTAAATGAGGTAAATACATGAGGCAAAAACCATTGGAACTGCAAGGAGAAATAAACAAATCCACAGTTACAGTTGGAGATTTCAACAGCTCTTTTTTAGTAATGATATATCTAACGAAAAGAAAATCAGTACTGATACAATTGAATAAAACAGCACCACCAGTACACTGGATTCAATTAACATATATAGAATACTCTATTCAACAACAAAGTAATACACATTTTTCAAGCTCACATGGAATATTCAGCATGATAGACCACATGTTGTGTCAAAAATCTGAAAAAATGTAAAGGAACAGGAATCATACAAAATATATTTTCATTCCACAATGGAACTAAACTAAAATTAATTACAGAAAGATAGCTGGAAAAACTCCAATATTTGGAGATCAAACAATACATTTCTGAATAACACATGGATCAAAAAAGAAGTGTCAAAAAACTAAAAATATTTTCAAATAAATAAAAATTTAAAATATAATAATATTTCTGAGATAGAAGGAAAACAGTGCTTCAAAAAAAATCTGTAGCATTAAATGTATATATTATAAAAGAAGTAAGACCCACAGATGAAAATATAGTTTCCAACATTTTACACTACATAAATAACAAGTGGAAGCCTAAAGCTAACAGATGAAGATAAATAATAAAATGTAGAGGAGAAATTTATAAACTTAAACTAGTAAATCAAAGGAGAAAATTAACAAACTGGAAAGCTAATTGTTTGAAAAAGAGGAATGAAATTGATAAAGCTGCCGCCAAGCTAAATAAGAGAAAGAGAAAAATTACCAATATGGAATTTTTGAGTAATCATTACTACTGACTCCATGGAAACCAAGATTATACTAAAGGAATACTACAAATAATTCTAAGGCCACAAATTTTGTAATTTCTGTGAAATGTATCAATAATTTAACAGACACAAATTGTCAAATTTCACATGAGGAGAAGTAGGTCATCTATACAGTTCTATACACATATTAAGTTGAATCAGTAATGAATAAGTGCAAGGATTCTTCAATATATGCAAATCAATCAATGTGATACACCATATTAACAAACTGAAGGAAAAAAGCCATATGATAATCTCAATAGATACAGAAAAAGCTTTCAACCATATTCAACACCCATTTACAATAAAAGCTTTCCAAAAGCAGGCATAGAGGGAACTTACCTCAGCATAATAAAGGCCATAAATGACAAACCCACAGCAAGCATCATAATCAATGGTGAAAAACTGAAAGCATTTCCACTAAAATCAGGAACAAGACAAGATTACCCACTTGCACTATTATTATTCAACATTGTTTTGGAAGTCTTAGCCACAGCAATCACAGAAGAAAAAGAAATAAAAGGAATCCAAATTGGAAAAGAAGAGCTAAAGCTGTCACTGTTTGCAGATGACATGATACTATACATAGAGAATCCTAAATGTGCTACCAGAAAACTAGTAGATCTAATCAATGAATTTGGTAAAGTAGTAGGATACAAGATTAATGCACAGAAATCTCTTGCATTCCTAAACACTAATGATGAAAAATCTGAATTAAGAAAACACTCCCATTTACCACTGTAACAAAAAGAATAAAGTACCTAGGAATAAACCTACATAAGGAGACAAAAGACCTGTATGCAGAAAATAATAAGACACTGATGAAAGAAAGTAAAGATAATACAAACAGATGGAGAGATATACAATGTTCTTGGATTGGAAAATCAGCAGTGTGAAAATGACTACACTACACAAAACAATCTACAGATTCAATGCAATCCCTGTCAAACTACCAATGGCATTTATCACAGAACTAGAACAAAACTTTTTCACAATTTTTTTGGAAACACAAAAAACCCCGAATAGCCAAAGCAATCTTGAGAACAAAAAATGGAGCTGGAGGAATCAGGCTGCCTGACTTCAGACTATACTACAAAGCTACAGTAATCAAGACAGTATGGTACTGGCACAAAAACAGAAAGATAGATCAATTGAACATGATAGAAAACCCAGAGATAAACCCATGCACATATGGACATCTTATCTTTGAAAAAGGTGTCAGGAACGTACAGTGGAGAAAGGACAGCCTCTTCAACAAGTGGTGCTGGGAAAAATGGACAGGTACATGTAAAAGTATGAGGTTAGATCACTCCCTAACACCATACACAAAAATAAGCTCAAAATGGATTAAAGACCTAAATGTAAGGCCAGAAACTATCAAACTCTTAGAGGAAAATATAGGCAGAACATTCTATGACATAAATTACATCAAGATCCTTTTTGACCCATCTCCTAGAGTAATGGAGATAAAAACAAAAATAAACAAATGGGACCTAATGAAACTTCAAAGCTTTTGCACAGCAAAGGAAACCATAAACAAGACCAAAAGACAGCCCTCAGAATGGGAGAAAATATTTGCAAATGAATCAACTGACAAAGGATTAATCTCTAAAATTTACAGGCAGCTCATGCAGCTCAATAACAAAAAAATAAACAACCCAATCCAAAAATGGGCAGAAGACCTAAATAGACATTTCTCCAAAGAAGATATACAGACTGCCAACAAACACATGAAAGAATGCTCAACATCATTAATCATTAGAGAAATGCAAATCAAAACTACAATGAGATATCATCTCACACCAGTCAGAATGGCCATCATCAAAAAATCTAGAAACAATAAATGCTGGAGAGGGTGTGGAGAAAAGGGAACACTCTTGCACTGCTGGTGGGAATGTGAATTGGTTCAGCCACTATGGAGAACAGTATGGAGGTTCCTTAAAAAACTACAAATAGAACTACCATATGACCCAGCAATCCCACTACTGGGCATATACCCTGAGAAAACCAAAATTCAAAAAGAGTCATGTACCAAAATGTTCATTGCAGCTCTATTTACAATAGCCCGGAGATGGAAACAACCTAAGTGCCCATCATCAAATGAATGGATAAAGATGTGGCACATATATACAATGGAGTATTACTCAGCCATAAAAAGAAACGAAATTGAGCTATTTGTAATGAGGTGGATAGACCTAGAATCTGTCATACAGAGTGAAGTAAGTCAGAAAGAGAAAGACAAATACCGTATGCTAACACATATATATGGAATTTAAGAAAAACAAAATGCCATGAAGAACCTAGGGGTAAGACAAGAATAAAGACCCAGACCTACTGGAGAATGGACCTGAGGATACGGGGAGGGGGAAAGGTGAGCTGTGACAGGGTGAGAGAGAGGCATGGACATATATACACTAACAAATGTAAGGTAGATAGCTAGTGGGAAGCAGCCGCATGGCACAGGGATAACGGCTCAGTGCTTTGTCACCGCCTGGAGGGGTGGGATAGGGAGGGTGGAAGGGAGGGAGACGCAAGAGGGAAGAGATATGGGAACATATGTATATGTATAACTGATTCACTTTGTTATAAAGCAGAAACTAACACACCACTGTAAAGCAATTATACTGCAATAAAGATGTTTAAAAAAAAAAGAAAAAAAGAAAAAAAAAGAAAAAAAAGACAGTATGGTACTGGTGCAAAAACTGAAAGATAGATCAATGAAACTAGATAGAAAGCCCAGAGATAAACCCATGAACATATGGTCAGCTTAACTTTGATAAAGGGGGCAAGAATATAACATGGAGAAAAGACAGCCTCTTCAATAAGTGGTGCTGGGAAAACTGGACAGCTACATGGAAAAGAATGAAATTAGAGCACTTCCTAACACCATACACAAAAAGAAATTCAAAATGGATTAAAGACCTAAATGTAAGGCCAGACACTATAAAACTCTTAGAGGAAAACATAGGCAGACCACTCTTGTACCTAAATCACAGCAAGATCCTTTTTGACCCATTTCCTGGAGAAATGGATATAACAAAAATAAACAACTGGGACCTAATGAAACTTAAAAGCTTTTGCACAGCAAAGGAAGCCATAAACAAGATGAAAAGACAACTCTCAGAATGAGAGAAAATATTTGCAAACAAATCAACTGAGAAAGGATTAATCTCCAAAATATACAAGCAGCTCATGCGGCTCAATATCTTAAAAAACAAGCAATGCAATCAAAAAAATGGTGGAAGACCTAAATAGATATTTCTCCAAAGAAACATTCATATTGCCAACAAACACATGAAAGAATCTCAATATATCTAATCATTAGAGAAATGCAAATCGAAACTGCAGTGAGGTATTACCTCACACCATTCAGCATGGTCATCATCAAAAAATCTACAAACAATAAATGCTGGAGAGGGTGTAGAGAAAAGGGAAAACTCTTGTACTGTTGGTGGGAATGTAAATCCATAAGGCCACTATGGAGAACAGTACACAGGTTCCTTAAAAACCTAAATATAGAACTACCATGTGACACAGCAATCCTACTACTTGGCATATACACTGAGGAAACCATAATTCAAAAACAGACATGTACCACAATAGCCAGGACATGGAAGCAACCTAAGTGTCCATCAACAGATGAATGGATAAAGAAAATGTGGCACATTTATACAATGGAATACTACTCAGCCATAAAAAGAAACAAAATTGAGTTATTTTTAGTGAGGTGGATGGATCTAGAGACTGTCGTATGGAATGAAGTAAGTCACAAAGAGAAAAACAAATACCATATGCTAACACATATATATGGAATCCAAAAAAATAAAATTGTTATGAAGAATCTTAGGGGTGGGACAGGAATAAAGACACAAAGAATTGGCTTGAGGATTCAGGGAGGGGATAGGTTAAGCTGGGATGAAATGAGAGAGTAGCATTAACATATATATACTACCAAGTGTAAAATGGATAGCTAGTGGGAAGCAGCTGCATCCCACCAGGAGATCAGCTCAGTGCTTTGTGACCACCTAGAGTGGTGGGATAGGGAATGTGGGAGGGAGACACAAGAGGGAAGGTATATGTAGATATATTTATACATATAGCTGATTCAATTTGTTATACAGCAGAAACTAACACAACATTGTAAAGCAATTATACTCCAATAAAGATGTTAAAAAAAAGAAAAAAAGAAGAATCTTCCATATGAGAAATCATCAGACCAGCAGATTTTTACCTGTGCATTCTGTCAATCATGTAAGTTAGAAGTAATACCAATTTTCCACATTCTTTTCTGGAAAATAGAAATGGAGGAACACTTCCCAATTAATTCAATGAGTCCAGCATTATCCTATTATTAAAATCAGATGAAGACATTAGAAGAAAAAAAGAACAGGCCAATATCACTCATGAATACAGATGAAAATAACCTCCACCAGGAATTAGCAAATCAAAACCGGAAGTTAAAAAAAAATAATAAAATTATGTATAATGGAAAATGGGATTTGTTCTAAGTTTGCAAGTATATTTCATCATTTAAAAATCAAGGTAATACACTATATAGAAGAAAAACATACAATCATATCATCTGAAGCATAAAAAATATTTGACAAAATCCATCACTTATTTATGACCAAAATGTCTCAGCTATCTATGAGTAGAGGAAAAACTTCCATAAATTTATCAATGATTTCTCTGAAAAACTGATCAATAACCTCATATTTAAATTGTGATAAAATGGACATTTTACCCCTAAGTTGAAGAAAAAGGCAAAGCTGTCCTCTCTCACATTATGCTGGAATTGCTAACTGAAGCAGTCGTACAAGACAAAGAAATGAAATGCGTGCACATTGGTAATAAATAAATAAAACTGATTTTATTCACAGAAGACAATATTGTCTATGTAGAAAATTCCAAGAATCAACATGAACAACCAAAAACCTCCTAGAACAATTAAATGAATGTAGCAATATTACAGGATGCAAGACTAACATAGAAAAGTCAATTACTTTCCTATATACCGGTACTGAAATTATTTTATTTTATTTTATTTACTTTTTATTGAAATATAGTTGACTTACAATATTATTTTAGTTTCACATTTACAGTACAGTAATTTTATATTTTATAGAATATATTCCATACAAAGTTATAAAATATTTACTATATTCCCTGTGAAGTGTATTATATCCTTGTAACTTATTCATTTTATACCTGGCATTTCATACCTCTTAAACCTCTTCACTTATTTCGGCCCTTCCCCCACTAACACTCCTCTAGAAACCACTAGTTCGTTCTCTGTATCTGTGAGTCTGTGTCTGTTTCATTATATTTGTTCCTTTGTTTTACATTTTACATTCCACATAACAGTGAAAATATACAGTATTTGTTTTTCTCTATCTGATTTATTTCACTAAGCATAATACTCTCTATGTCCATCCATGTTTTCACAAATGGAAGAATTTCATTCTTTTTTATGGCTGGTTATATATATATGTGTGTGTGTGTGTGTGTGTGTGTGTGTGTGTGTATATATATATATATATATATATATATATATATATATATACTTCTTTATTCATTCATCTGTCTATGGACACTTAGGTTGTTTCTATATCTTGGCTTTTATAAGTAATGATGCACTGAACATTGAGATGCATATATCTTTTTGAATTAGTGTTTTTGTTTTCTTTGAATAAATACCCAGGAGTGGGATTGCTGGATTGTATGCTGGTTCTATTTTTAATTTTTAAAGGAGCCTCCATACTGTTTCTCATAGTGGCTGTACCAATTTACATTCCCACAGACAGTGCACAAGGGTTATCTTTTATCACCAACACTTGCTATTTCTTGTCTTTTTGACAATAGCCATTCTGACAGGTATAAGGTGATATCTCGTTGTTTTGATTTGCATGGTGAAAATGCAAATCATGCTGAGCATCTTTTCATGTGTCAGTTGGCCATCTGTATGTCTCCTTTGTAAAAATGCCTATTCAGGCCCTCTGCCTACTTTTTAATCAGATTTTTAAAAATATTGAGTTGTATGAGTTATTTGTATACTTTGGATATTAACCCTTTATGGGACATATCATTTGTAAACATGTTCTCCCATTCAGTATGTTGTCTTTTCATTGTGTTTATTATTTCTTTCTCTGTGCTAAAACATTTTACTTTGATTAGGTCCCATCTGTTTATTTTTGCTATTATTTCCCTTGCCTGAGGAGGAAGATACAAAAAGGCTAAGACCAATGCCAAAGAGTGTACTGCCTATGCTTTCTTCTAGCAGTTTTATGGTTTCAGGTCTTATATTTAGGCCTTTAATCCATTTTCAGTTTATTTTTGTGGATGATGTGAGAAAACAATCTCCTTTCATTCTTTTAGCTGTCCAGTTTACCCAAAACAACTTATTGATAAGACTATAGTTTCTCCATTGTATAATCTTGCTGCCTTTAGTCATAGACTAATTGAGTACATATGCGTGGGTTTATTTCTGAGATCTATCTCTATGTTGTGCCGTTGATCTATGTGTCTGTTTTTGTGCCAGTACCATACTGTTTTGACTACTGTAGCTTTGTAGCATAGCCTGAAGGCAGGGAGTTTGATACCTCTAGCATTGTCCTTTCTTTTACCAAATTGCTTTGGCAATTCAGGGTGTTTTGTGGCTCCATTACAATTTTAGGATTATTTGTTCTAGTGCTGTGAAAAATGACATAGGCATTTTCATAGGGATTGCATTAAATTTGTATATTGCTTTTTGTAGTATGGGCATTTTAACAATATTAATTCTTTCAATCCGGGAATACTGAATATCTTTCCATTTATTTGTACCCACTTCAATTTCCTTCATCGATGTTTTATATTTTTCTGAGTACCAGCCTTTCACTACCTTGGTTAAATTTACTCCTAGGTATTTTTCTTTTTGATTTGAATTTAAATGATTTCTGTTTCTGATGGTTCACTCTCAGTGTATAGAAATGCAACAAATTTCCTATATTAATCTTGTACCCTGCAATTTTATTGAATTCATGTATTAATTCTAATATTTATATATATATAATTAATATATGTATTAATTCTAGAATATATATATATATATATATTTTTTTTTGGTGAAGTCTTTAGGGTTTTCTATATATAGCATCATGTCATCTGCAAATAGTAACAGTTTTACTTTTTCCCTTCCAACTTGGATACCTTTTATTTCCTTTTTATTGTCTGATTTCTGCAGCTAGGACTTCCAATACTACATTAAATATGTGGCAAGAGTGAGCATCCTTGTCTTGTTCTTTATTTTAAAGGAAAAAAAAACTTCCAGTGTTTCACCATTGAGTATGAAGTTAGCTGTGGTTTTGTCATAAATGGCCTTTATTATATTGAGGTATGTTCCCCCTATACCAATTTTGTTGAGAATTTTTATCATGAATGTCTGTTCAATTTTGTCAAATGATATTTCTGCATCTATTGAGGTGAGGTAATAACGTGATTTTTATCTTTTCCTATATGTTTACATTTTCTGATGAAAGTTTTCCTTCCAACATTTTCTTATTTCTTGGTATAGCCTCTTCTTTTATGCCTAAGTAAGACATTGACACTTCTTGTAAGATGAATTTAGTAGTGATAAACTCCTTTGGTTTTTGCTTGTTTGGAAAACTCTTTATTTCTCCCTCAATTCTGAATGATTTGCTGGGTAGAGTATCCTTTGTTGTAGGTTTCTTCTTTAAGTACTTTAAATTCATTAAGCCACTCCCTTCTGACCTGTGAATCTTTGTTAAAAAATAAGCTTATAGTCTTATAGGGATTCCCTTGTATGTGACTCTGTTTTTTTCTTGTTGCCTTTAAAATTATCACTTTGATTTTACATTTTAATTACAATATGTCTTGGTGTGAGTCTTTTTGGTTCATCTTGATTGAGTCTCTCTGTGCTTCTTGGACTTAGATATCTGTTTCTTTCTTCAGATTAGGAATTTTTCAGTCATAATTTCACCAAATATGATTTCCTCCCCTTTCTTCTCCTTTGGGACCCTTATAATGATAATGTTAGTATGCTTGATGTTGTCTCAGAGGCTCCTTAAACTATGCTCATTTTTAAATTTGTTTTTTCTTTTTGCTGTTCTGATTGGAAGGTTTCCAATACCCTGTCTTCCATGTTGCTTATGCATTCTTCTGTATCATCTACTCTGATTCTAGATGAATCTTCAGCTTTGGTTATTTTTCCATTTTCTAACTCTTTGCTGAAGTTCTCACTGTGTTCCTCTATCATTTTCCCAATGTCAGTGAGCATTTTTTTACTCACTATTGCTTTGAATTCTCTTAAGTAAATTATTTATCTCTGTTTCCTTATGAAAACATAAGGAAATGTTTATTTTCTGGAGTTTTATTTGTTCTTTCATTTGAAACATATTCCTCTGTCTTCTCAGTTTGTTTGACTTTCTTTGCTTATCTCCATGAAACTAGGTGAAACAGTTTCCTATCCTAGGAAACTTGTGTGGGAGCATCTCTATGTAATTTGTTAGTGTCTAGTAGTTTTGGTGCTAGAGGCAAATCTGAAGTGACCACTGGCTCCATCTTTTCCTGGGTTGCTCTGACAGTCTTCAACTTGGTGTGGCATAAGGCTGGCGTTGTATGGGCTAGAAGTGGAATCAGGTGTGAGCCAGCACTCCTCCCAGGCTCAATGGACACTCCCACCCTGATGAGGGATGGGACCAGGATCCAAGAGGCTGGAGAAGGGGCCCTGAGGAAGCTGAGATTCTCCCCAGTATGACAGCCATTTTTTCCTTGGTTGGGGCAGGGCCAGGGTCCAAGTGTCTGGAACAACAAATCTGAGCTATCTCTGCTTCTACCCAGTGCAATGGTGATCTCCACATTGGCTGAGGTAAGACTGGGCCCTGTGGGGTTAGAGCCACAATTCTAAGCTAGCTCCACTTCTCCAGGGAATAATGGCAGTTTCTGCCCTGGTTGGGACCTGGAGGGATTGGATCAGGAGGTTTGTGTGGGCTGGGGGGCATCCTGAGGTGGTCTGGCAGGCCAGCCAGGTCACCAGGAAGTTTTCATCAATTTGCTGTTTCTGTGCTCAAACTAGGAGCAAGCACCTCTGGGCACACTCGAGAAAAGAAGATACCCGGTTTCCTATAGCCATCCAGTAAGTCTCACTTACTGGTCTCAAACCAGGCAAGAGAGCTCTTCCCAGTGCCAGACCTCATTGCTGGTGTGCCCAATATGAGATTTGAACCCTTTGCTCCTTAGGGAGTAGCTCCAAGACTGTGATATATCCCTCCTCTTCTGGGTCACCTACCAGGAGTGTGGTTGAGTAGATTGTTTCTCCTCTCTTTCTACCAAACTCTGTGTTTCTTCCTGTATAACCTTTGTTTAGAAGATCCACTCTGTTAGTCTCCAGGTCATTCTCAAAATGAGTTGCTCTGTATGTAGTTTTAGTTTTGATGTGTATGTGAGAGGGTGAGAGGAGGTGAGCTCAAGGTCTTCCTACTCTGTCATCTTGATCCCACCTTATATCCCTGTAATGAAAGAGTGAACTTTGAAGAAGAAAAAAAAAAGAAAAGAAAAAGAAAAAGGATACCATGTACAATGGTCTCAAAAACAAGGATAAAGTTATGTATGAATCTATAAATATGTGCAGAGAAACGTATTCAAAAAACTACAAAGTGGTGATTCAGAAGACAAGTCTTAGCAGGCTTTTCTTTAAGTAAGAGATTTCATTTTATAGAGCAGGTCTTGGTTTACAGAAAAACTTAGCATATACACCCTCAAACTCACAGATTCTACTCTTTTTAACATCTTACAGTAATGTAACATATTTGTTAGAATTGATGAACCAATACCAATACATTATTATTAATTAATGTCCATAGTTTACATTATGATTCACTTTTTGTGTTGTAAATTTATATATTTTGGCAAATGCATAATCACAATTGTTCACAATTACAACATCATAAAGAATATTTCATTGCCTTTTGTATAGTATATTTTGAATTTGGGAAGTGTGAGTAATCCAGCTTAGTTCTTTCTTTGTTTCTTTGTGTTCTTCCTGGTCCGTTGTATTTCCACATGAGTTTTAGAATCAGCTTATTTATTTCTGCAGACAAGGCAGTTTAAAAGTTGAAATATAGGTCAATTTGGAGGGTAGTGACATAGTAATGAAAAGTTTTCTGTTTCATAAACATGGAACGCCTTTCCATTCATTTAAACTTTTAATTTTTTCAACAATGTTTACATAGTTTTAGTGTCTAAAATTCTTGAATTATTTTTCAAATACATTTCCATGTTCTTTGTTTTCTAATGCTCTTGATTTCTTAATTTAAAATTCATACCACTTATTGTTAGTGCATAAAAATACAACAGATTTTTGTGCATTGACCTTATACCCTGCAATTTTGCTGAACTTGTTCATTAGTTGTAATAATTTATTGTTATTCTTCAGGATGTAGTATAAACAAGATCATATCAAGTGCAAATAGTTTTAATATTTCCATTTCAATCTGGATACGTTTTATTTTTTACCTAATTTCATTTAATAGAATCTGTAGTACAATGTTGAACAGCAGTGGTAAGAGCAGATATTTTTGTCTTTTTCTTGGTCTTAGATAGCTTTCACTCTGTTACTATATCACTGTTAAGTTTAATTTTAGCTGTGGATGTTTCATAGATGAGTTTTACCAGATTGAAGTAGTTACTTTCTATTTCTATTTCATTGAATGTTTTTATCACAAAGGATGCTGTGTCAAATGATTTTTCTGCCTCTACAGAGATTATCATTGGCATTTTCCCCTTTATTCTATTGATACCGTGCAGTAAATTGATTGATTTAGAACGTTAAGTTAGTCTTGAATTCCTGGGACAAATCCCACTTTGTCATGTAATATAATCTTTTTACTATGTTGGTGGAGTCAGTAATTCCAGTAGTCTAGGCTTCCTTAGGAATGGTTTCTGTCAAATTCATTTTTGTATTTTCGATGAGTCATACTTTCAAGCTTCTTTGAATGCTTTGTAATTTTTTGTAAAGAACTGAGAATTCTCATGTGGTAATTTTGTTATATAATGTGGTAATTTTGGAAATTTGACTTTCACAGTCCTCAGGGATTGTTGATTTTGCTTGTGTAGGCTTGGAAATGTCCATTTTTGACTTTTCCAAATGATTTTTGCAAAGTGTGTACTCTGTTGTGTGTCATCACTGAAATTTCTGGCCTGTTTTCTCTATCTTCAGACAATGATCTTACAAAAATGTCCTTAAATGTGTGATTCCAAAAGGGGATGTAGAAGAAGGGTTCTGCCTCTTTAAATGCCCTCAATGATGCCAACAGGGGAAATCACTTCAGCCAAAAAGGGTAAAACCAAGGAAGGTGTCTCTGGCATTTTTTCAGGGTTTCACCACAACAAACCAAATGCACAACCTCTAATTTTTGGAGCACAAGGTATCCTCTGCTTGCTGCAGCACCAGCTATACAACCAAGGAATGCAGACCACTGTCCCCAGTTTGACAATGGGGCTGAGAAATGGGGCATGGTAAATGGTTTGTGGATGCTGCTTCCTTACCAAAAAGAGCTCCATCAAGTAGTCTCCTTGTTATATGTGAACAATCATACTCCTGTGTTCCAAATTAGTTGATTTAATTATTTTCAGTTGAATGGTTGCTTAGATGGAGAGACCAATACTTGGCTCTTCCTGCTCTGGCATTTTGCATGTATGTTAGATTTATTGGTCACTCAGGAACCTTAAAAACTCTGCTGCTTCCATTTGTTTCTTGCCAAAATTCTGATGAAAGCTTTTGTTCTTATTTTAGAAAGACTTTAATGTTTCAAAGTTCTGAAAATATTCTCTTTTATTATTTTCTGAGACATTTAAATTTCCCCTTAAACATATGTGTTAAACCAACCACTTACAAGCACCTTTTTATTGAAAAATACAGTTTTTCCCCTGTCTGCCGTTCCACCTCCTTCATATGTCAATAGCTATACATACTTGTGTCTATATATAGTTTCCTCATCCCATTTCATTGGTCTATTTATACAACTTTGTTATTAATACAACATATCATTTTTAAGACCTTAAAAACTCAATACTTTGTGCAATTAATATGATAGTGTATTGCCTACTCTTGGCTCCAGGCATTCCCAGATCAACCTACTAAGTTGTGTAAAATAACAATATAAAGCATTTTGGATTGCAAATACAAACATTGTATATATAAATTGAATTAATAAGGCAATTTTGAGGACATGCTTTTAAAATGCAATTTCTAATGCATTACATATATCCATTTATCAAGCCTTCTTTTATGACTATCAATAAAAGTATGTAATTTTCCACAAATAGGTCTTGTCTTTGTTAGATATTTTCCAAAGCAATTGATATTTTTCATTTTATTGTAAATTATTCCCGTGTCAGCTGATAGTATATAGAACTACAATTGATTTGGGTATATTGATTAGATATACAGAACCTGACAAACACTCTAATACATTTTTTTAACAAGAGTTTTAAATTTTCTCTATGCCAGGGATATCAAATAAATTGATTACATTATAAAATTATTTTTCAATGTATATATAGCACTGGATATTACCTCAATTAAAACATTGAATATTAGCAGATATTGCATTTTTCCCTGTTTATTTTTTATTTCAAAAGGAGAGACTTCAGATTTTTAAATTTGAGCAAAATGTTTGCTGTAGGAATTTATGAATTACTTACATTCGATTTAAAAATACTTTCTTCCTCACCTAGTAAGGTATTTAATCACAGACAAATACTGAGTTATATGAGAATTTTCTGCATCAATAAATAAAATCAAATATATTTTTCCTCTTTTTTTAATCAATATGTTGTTATACTGATTTATTTTCTAATACTAAATAGCCTACATTGCTGGGATAAACCCAAATATCCATGCTGTATTATTCATTTTGTATAATGCTATAATGAAATTTCCTTTAGGTTTCATTCAGAATGTGATATTGGCCTGTAATTTTCCTTCCTTTTAATGTCAGCTTCAGATTTTGGTATCAAGGCTTTGCATCCTCATAGCATAAATTGGGAAACATTGCTTCCTTCTCTATATGTGTAAGGTTGAATTTACTTCTTTATTGACATTCTGATGTAATTTGCTATTGAAAACAGCCTAACATGCCTTGTTTGTGTATGTCTGTGTGTGTTATTTTGTTTTTAGGGAAGGATCTTTTTAAAAGTTAGTTTGTAGGGAACTATCCATTTTATCTGAAACCTCAATACTGGTGTAAAACTTTCCATAATGCTTCAATATAATCTTGTTAAAATCTGCAGATGTATTTTGAAGTACCTTTTTCATTTCCAATATTTATTGTCTGTCTACTTTTTTTCTTTCTTTTTTGTTTGCTTTTTTCTTATTATACTCAGAGATTTTTAGATAGTATGTCTCTGTTCAGTCTCCCTCTATTACAAGATTATTTTCTAATTTTTTAATTTTTGTTTAAACATTATTTTCCTTTCGTTATACATTATTTAGATTTTTCTGCATTTTTCTAACCATTTAAAAAATATAAACACACAGGCTATTTTATCATTTGCATGAAAAGTATTTTTTTTTTTTCTGAATCATATTGGTGTATGTCAGTTGTTAGTGTGGCATCATTTATATCTGAATAATTTACTGTGTAATCCCTACGGAGATTTTCTTCTATATAACTATAATATAGTTATCAAAACTAATTAAATTTCAGTGATGAAATAAATTCATATAATGTACAGTCTTTGTTCAAGTTTCATAAGTTGTCCCAGTAATGCCAACTGTAGCAAAGACCTCCAATTTACAATCATTTGTAGCAAGCCTCTTTACTTTCATTCTGTCTAAAATAGTTCCTTAGTCTTTCCTTCACATGCCACTGCTGAAGATTCCAATTCAATTATTATGAATACTGCCTCTCAATTTGTGTTTTTCTTATGACTCATCATGATTACATTATGCTGTCTGTTATTTTGGTAGGTATATCCCAGAACTGACAGCATATTCTCATTGCATCCAATCATGTGGCATAACAGCTTTGATTTATTCTATCATTTGTAATAAATGGAACAAATTTCTGATTTTGTTAATCTTACTTACAAGGTGTCCCCCAAGTTTTTCCTCTGTAAATGTATTCATTTCTCTCTCTATCTCCCCTTTTCCTTCATTGCCTTCTTCTGGGTTGACTGAATATTCTTTTAATCTTTGTGTTTGTTGGTTTTCGTCTACCTCTTCAGAAGTTATATACTTTGTTTTTTCTTCTGGTATTAATCCTAAAAATTAAACATAATTTTACCAAATATAAAATAGATAGCTAGTGGGAAGCAGCCACATAGCACAGGGAGATCAGCTCAGTGCTTTTTGACCACCTAGAGGGGTGGGATAGGGAGGGTGGGAGGGAGGGAGATGCAAGAGGGAAGATATATGGGAACATATGTATAACTGATTCACTTTGTTATAAAGCAGAAACTAACACACCATTGTAAAGCAATTATACTCCAATAAAGATGTAAAAAAAAAAATTGGTAATTCAAAATTAACCAATAGATTTAATCTCCTTCAAGGTAATGAAATTATATTAGAATACTTTAGCTTCACATTCCTAACATATTTTTAATAGTTTAATTCTAATTTTATAATACTATAAAATGTTAGTATTTTGCTGTATTGTATATTTAAGTTCATTCAGTTTTACCCACAGAATTACTTCTTTACTTTACATCTCTTCCCAGAACCTCAGTCTATAATCACATTCCTTCTATCTGACATATATACCTCAGAAATTTACTTAGTAAGAATTGGCTGGTGACAAACTCAGAAGTATTGGTGAAGGACACTTCTACTCATTGGTACTAGACCCTTGTGTTCTAGCTATTGAATACATAGCACTACCTAGCAGCCATTCGTTTAATGCATTATAGAGCTTTCATATGTAAGGATGATTCTTTCGATTAGGGTTTAGCTGAGCTTTCAGCAGTTCATTCTTTGGTTCCTTAAGACTCACTGCTTCTGGATGATGGGATAAGTCATAAGACCAGTACATCACAAAGTTATAAGACTATTATTTCATCACCTGTTTTTGTAAAATTGCTCCCTTATTCTGAGGCAATTTAAATTGAAACATCCTGTCAATAAACTGTCATTTCTCTTGGATGCCCTTGTATGACCACTTTGGTGCTTGCAATGTGGTCTGTAAAGGTAAGCTCATTTCCAGAAGAGACCCTGCCCAACTGAAGAAGATTTGATGTGATCAAGCTGTTTGCACTTGGATGGTTAATTAACTAATGAAGTGGCTGTATTGGGTTCAGCATAATTTTTGTGATATAGGATTAGATATTCAGTCACCCTATTGTGCTCAAGTGTAACATACATTCTTCCAACAGTGTCTAGTTTGTCCATGAGGAAGAGGCTAGATATACCTTAACATGAGACACAGAGAAAAAGATCTGCATGATTTTGCACACACCATAATTCAATTCACACTTCTTCTCTAGACTTACTTGTTTCAATATTCTAATGCTTTTATTTCCAAGCCTATGACCACATAGCCAAAATAGTTCCATTTTCCTGGAATATGTATTGGTATTCGAGACCACTTTTCTTGTAAAAAAAAAAAGAAGTGAACAGGCAATTGTATTTCTCTTTGCTTTATCCAATGGGAGAATTTCCTGGGGCTTCCCCGTGGTGCAGTGGTTAAGAATCTGCCCGCCAATGCAGGGGACACAGCTTAGAGCCCTGGTCCAGGAAGATCCCACATGCTGTGGAGAAACTAAGCCCGTGCACCACAACTACTGACCCTGCATTCTAGAGCCCACGAGCCACAACTACTGAAGCCTGCACGCCTAGAACCAGTGCTCCGCAACAAGAGAAGCCACCGCAATGAGAAGCCCGTGCACCCTAAGGAAGAGTAGCCTCCGCTCACTGCAACTAGAGAAAGCCCATGTGCAGGAACGAAGACCCAGTGCAGTCAAAAATGAATAAATTTATTTAAAAAAATGAATTTCCCTTCACAAGCTGCCTTTCAAGTGGGTCTATAAACAACAAAAATATATTTTTATTGATAATCAGAATATCATGGCAATCCATCTATAAAATAAGCCTGAGTTCTTACTGCTGTCATCTGTTGGTCATTCTGAAGCCCTATGAGGTTAAGGTGTGAATTATGGGAGATACTCTAGTGCAGTGGTCACCAACATTTTTGGCACCAGGGACCAGTTTCGTGGAAGACAATTTTTCCATGGTGGTGGGGGGTGGGGAGTGCATGGTTCAGGCGGTAATGCAAGCGACAGGGAGTGGCAAATGAAGCTTCACTCACTGGCCTTCCACTCACCTGTGCAGTCCAGTTCCTAACAGGCCGCAGACCGGTGTGTGGTCTGGAGTTTGAGGACTCCTGCTCTAGTGTAACTGTAGGAAATGATATAGATATTTGAACTACCTGTTCGTGTAACTTACACATACCTTCTGAACCTTCCCAGGTCTAATCCTGAATATACCAGTTTGATTGTACAATAGGTGACTATTATATCCACCCTGACTCATAATTCTGAGAAACTGAATACACTTATCTCACGATAGACTGCTTTGATCACATAGTCAATGAGAATCACAAGATCATAAAGAAAAGCATCACATCTTCTTTTCTATAGAGAATGGCTTAAAGGCACAGTTTATCTGTAGATACTACTTCAAAACAAATCTTATGTAGCTAAACAACTGTTTTTAAAATTTTGAATTAATAACCACTATGTTAATATATCACCTTGTATTGCTTCCCATACTAGCCACATTTCATTTTTTCTCTCTTGATGCTCTTGGATTATTTTTCCTAAAAATAAAATTAATTCTTCCTCAGACCATTATGAAACCTGATCTAAGACAGAAGTGGAGGAAATACAAGTTTAAAAAAGCTAGTCCAATAACAGTTGAATATATTTTAATATGTTAACATAGAAAGGGGAAATAGCAACCTTTGTAAGATGTGCGGCATCAAGAAAGATTTAGAATGAGAATGTATGTTTGACAAAAATAGAACAAAGCAAGGTAAATACCACTGAGAAAACTCAAGAAGTAAGCAAATACTAAATGACAATTTATTTTAGGCTTTAAGTAATAAGCTAAAATAACAAACTTACTTTCATTATTTTACACATTAGAAGCAATGATATTTTTACACACTCAAGGTCTATAAATTATCTCAGGAGGATTATTATACTGTGTTTGGATAATATTTGGCTCTATATTTTTACAAATTATATCATCAGTTTAAACGTAACCTCTTAGTATATATTATTGCACGTTTTGTCACTGCTTTCTAAGAGTGTGTGTGCACAATATCTATCTACCTTGTACTTTAAACTTAACCCAGAATTTTCCTATTTTGTGAGGGCTTTTCATGGTCATCACAGTCACAGTTTTTAGGGTTCCAAATAACAGGGCTTGTTCTATACCCAAAGAAAATAACAGCATGTTATAAGAGGGAGGCAGAGGTCTTTGCCCCATCACCCAATTTTCTGTTTTCCAGAGAAAGTTTTCCATCTTAATGTTTCTATCAGTGACTATAATAGTCAGAGTGCACTAGAATATATTACCATAACAAACAATACGAATCTCACAGTATACCTAAAACACAAGTCTCTCACCACACTGTAGTCATTCTCGCTGATGGAGTTTTCTTAACACTCTTTGTTAAAATAACTTCGTCAGGATTAAGACAAAACAGTGGATTATGCACTGGCTCAAAATGTTGTTCCTGAAAGTGAGGTACATCACTTCTACTCACATTTCATTGGCCAAAGAAAGTTACACAGCTTTATCTAATTTCAAAGCAATGCAGAAGTATGATCTTTAAAAGTACATACAGAGGTTACTCTAGAGAACTGTGATATTTGGGAAGAAACCTAGTGATCCCAGCAGTGACAAAACTTTATGAGGGAGTAGAAAAAAATAAACATTTACAACTAAAAGTTTCAGTTATTCTAGGTGGAACTGAATAAGATGATCTTGGAGTCGTCAATTTAAAATTCTTATGTAGAACTATGAGTTTCTGTTTGCATTATATAACTTAACTTTCACAGGTACCTTATGAAATCATTAAGCAATTTATAAAAAGTCACTCCCTCAGGATACTTTCAAATAGTTGGTTATTACTATCTTTTTGAAATAAAAGCCTAGACTGACCATTAACTGAGACCCTGAGCTATCCTTTATAAGAAGAACCTTTGAAAAAAAAAAAAAGTATAACCTTTAACTTTCTAACTTGTAGTATAACATTATTTCATATTTCTCGAACTCATGGCCATAAAAATCATGTAAGATGCTAGTGAGAATGACACTTATGGTCACCAGCCATGGAAAATTTTATTTTTTTAAGTCTGGGAGAAATTTTGGAATCTGAATTTGTAAAGTATCACAGATGAAAATTTGTATCAATGGCACATAAAAACTGTGCTAATGGATAACAACATTATTTTTGGCAAAAGTCAAACTTCCCTTCCAATTTAGCTTTACTGCTTAGCAGCCTCTTGGCCTTAGAGAAACTATATATAACTTAGGGCATCAATACACTCATTTCTAAAAAAAGAAATACATTTATTTTATTTTGATCCACAGATGCTACTGCTTAGAGTGATATATATTTAATGATAGAAAATTAAATTTCATTTTCTTCTCTAATAATATCTATCTCATTGAGTCATGAGAATTAAATAAGATAATAAAAGTGTAGAGCTCTGCACAGTATCTTTGTTATGAAAATTTCCCACTAAATAATAGCTATTGTTCTTGCAGCTATAAATAGTAGTAGTAGTAGTAATGGTGGTAGTAATGGTGGTAGTAGGTGGGAGTAGGATTGTAGATAATGCTTTTTCTTTTGTATCACTTTCCTGTTATGTTCTTACCAAATGATCATTAGTTCTAGGCTTGAATACATAGAGTGTGTTATGGGCTCAGTTGTGTCCCCAAAGATTCATATGTTGAAACTCAAACACCTGAATCCTTAGGAAGTAAACATATTTGAAGATGGGGCCTTTACCAATGTGATTAAGATAAAATTATGCCATTAGAGTGGACCCTTATCCAATTTGCCTTATGTCCTTAGAACAAGAAGAAATTTGGGTACACAAAGATACCCAAGGAGGCCTCTGCACAAAGAAAAGCCAACATGAACATATAGCAAGAAGGCAGCCATCTGCAAACCAAGGAGAGAGGTCTGAGAAGAAATCAAACCTATCATCACCTTGATCTTGAACTTCTAGGCTTCATAACTGTGAGATATTATACTTTTATTGTTTAAACTACTTAGTCTTTGGTATTTTGTTATGGTAGGCTTAGCAAACTAATAGAATGTCACAAACTCATAGCAGAGGGAAGAAAATTATGTTTATTAAGGGTCTCCTTAGTTTTAAGTCTAAGACTTCACACATCTTAAGGTTTTGTTTGCATTTTAAAAACATTTTTAAGTTCTATAATATGGTTTATCCATGTTTATAAACATAAAGTGTTTATCCAACATTTAAATAAGCTCTGAATTTATTTAGCAACTGGTATGGGTCAGAATACACAATCAGATTCATAAGGTACAATTAGGCTTCAATCTGATAGTGCATTGACTTAACTTTATGGAAGAAAAAGGACTGAAGAAGCAGCAGGTAGATTTCAATCTCATTTGGAGGACCAGTGGCTCTACAGTTCTGAATTTCTTTTGCCACTTACCCCATGGTTATGTAGGTCATCTTGACACAGAGAGCCTGAAAACTCAGCATCTCACCAGCTATACAGGCTTCCAGTCTGCATGCAAATTCAGTTTGCTCCATTCAAATGAATTTTACCAGTTAGAAGTTTATAAAGTAGAACAGACACAAAATTTCACATTGACTTCAAATGTAGTTTTTTAGAAAACAAACATCAAGATCATTTGCCAGCAGGCCAGTATCAGCCCAGGCCAGCTGTTAATCTTCTGCTCACAGGTCCATTAGGAAAGTTTGAAGATAATGCATAATGAAATGAGTAGGTGTGATCTTGGAAAGTCTCCCAGACCCTACAGTGTTTCATTTATTCCAAACCTGAAATCACCCTTTCATATGGTCTTGTAGGCTCAAAGATTCAATTTTCCCAGTTTGCCAAATTTGGTAAGACTTAATGCTAAATCAGGGTAAAGATGCATGTAAATGGCAGATGCATAAAAATCAGAATTCATTAGAATGTATTGAGCAATAAGCTATTAGCAGGACCAGAGAGCCATTATAAATGGGTCAGTGCATTTCCTTCATGTAAAAATCTACACAACTTGTAAGACAATATCACTTAAAGAAGTTTAGAAAGTATGGAATTAGATAAAATCTATTACAGAATCATCCATTTATTGGCATTAGACTCTGGTACCTTTCATGCTTACACCAGGGCTTCATGTCTTCCACATCTGTGAGGTGTGCTAAATGTTTATGCCAATTCTAAATGGTCTTTGTTCCAGTTCCCTGGAAAAGAAAAATTATAAGTTTTATCAAAATTGGTTGCATGCTAATCCCTATCCTCACCAGCCTAACAATGTCCTATATACACTATGATGCATATATGAATGATTGCCATTAGAAAACTAGGAGATAAGCTGGGTTTTTACTTTTATTTCTAAATACATATCCTCAGGTCTTCTCTATGTGTAAATTTGCTTTCTCTGAGTTTCCATTCACTTGTTTTCTAGAAATTGCTCAACCTTCAGTTCTTCATTTAACCTTAATTTTGTTCATTGCCACGTGACAAATGCAGTTTCCAGTTCTGTTTTAAACCATTGTAGTCAGAGAAGAAGGCCACATTAGACTCACATAGTGGCTAGGGTCCATCATTAGTGGTGAGGTTCTCAAGGGAAGAATACTTTGGGGGATAAGCAGTCACTCTAGTAATATTCACTAGTAGGACTTAAAAGTAAATTCCATTTTGTAAACTTTAGCACAACATTCTAGCCTTCCAAATTCTTTTTTTTTTGGATACTGGTGAAATCATTAAATATTTTTAGCATTTGTTACAGTAAATTTGAAAAATTATGTTTTTTCTTTACAGATTGAAATGCTTTGAAAGCTTCACTAAGAAAAGGATTCTTCAGCTTGTCATTAGAGATTTCTCTCTATGTATTCATGGATTAACATGGATTCTGGTGAGATTATAAAATTTTAGGTTTCCATCACCTAGAAGTAGGTGCACATTTATCTTGTGTTAGCATTTTTCATTCTTGGTTTTCATGATATTCTATTAAATGTTTTAATCTTTATAAGCTGTTTCAATATTTAGTCTGAATTTTGTTTAAAATGATATTTGAGGGCTTCCCTGGTGGTGCAGTGGTTGAGAGTCCGCCTGCCAATGCAGGGGACACAGGTTCGTGCCCCGGTCCAGGAAGATCCCACATGCCACGGAGCGGCTGGACCCATGAGCCATGGCCACTGAGCCTGCGCGTCTGGAGCCTGTGCTCTGCAACAGGAGAGGCCACGACAGTGAGAGGCCCGCATACCGCAAAAAAAAAAAATAAATAAAAATAAAATGATATTTGAGTTTATCCCTTGCCTCAATGTATACTATTCAGCTTTATAATTTTTCAAAAATGTTAGTAGACTTGAAGCACAATATGTTTAGAATTTAAAATAGTCTAGAAATATTATATTAATGTGTTCATTCTTGACCACTATATAGTATCAATGAATTTCCTTGTTTTTGACCACTGCAAAATTGTCAAGTACTTTTCTATTTATCTACATGTGATAGTTTATAAACAAGTTTGCTTAACAAGTGTTAAACTCTTTAAAACTGAAATAGAAACCCACTTGTTTTGTAGTCTGATTTGTATTACCCAGTAATTGAATTTCTTTATTCTATGGCTCTCCAGAAGAGTACATACAATTCCATTAAACTAAAAATAGCTGCTATAATAGAAACAGCTTCTGCTTCATTGTCTTGTTATTAACTTGAAATTTTTGATCTTATGAAAGACCTATATCCTACTTCCAGGTGTGGGAATTAGAGTGTGGAACTGTTTCTCAAATTGCTTTCTTTAAAATTGACCCTTATTCACTTTGTTAAGCTTGATAACAAAGACATGTATGTTAACTTGCCTCTTGGAGACCACTGGGATATAGCACAGAAACCTCAACTTCATCATGTCCAACTGCAGTCATATCACTGTCACCAACCAACCTAGCCTCAAAACATACAAGCAAACAGATGAACTGTAACCTCTGTTTGTCATTCAGTTAGCAATTTAGAAAGCAGTTCTTATTAGAAATAAATTTAGCATTCTTGCTGATGGGAAAGAGAACACTTAGAGCATAGGAGCAATAACATATTTTTAGTGCCAACAGTAAGGAATGAAACCAATTAATTGTTTAACAAATATTTAGTTAATCGAGTTTTTAATCACATAGCCTTGAATGGTTTCTTGAATTTGGGCACTAAGATTTGGCTTCTTGATAATAAAAGTATGTCTACCTGCAAATGGAAGTATTTCTTCATTTGTGTTGTACATATGGATGTTTTACCACTTTTTCTACTATGTAGAAAAGTATCTGGATATTTATTAAGACCAAAAAACCCCCTATATTACCTGCTGTGATATATAAATTTGAAGGCATTACTCTTCTCTAATTCAAGTTTTTACTTCTTAAATGTAAATGTACAGACATAAAACAAAATTTACATAATTGTGTGATTATTTCTTCCCAACTATACATCAAGATGTTCACTTTTGTTCTATAAGTTGCTGACATGCACAGAGATATGTGACTCCTTTGTTAAATAGTGTTGATCATTTCTACCTCACTAAGAGCACACCGAGAATAATGTAATGGTTTATATGCAAAGCACTGCAAATTTGCCTGAAGCAGTCCAACAAATGGCAGATGTTTACAAAGAGGATACCATGTTCCTGAATCTTGATAGAAAACAGGATCATGAAATGAGGCTGTGCTTGTGGCCATTTGGCTATCGAAGCTATTGAAGCTTCTTTGCAGTTTCTTTATGTGCAGATGTAGGGTCTTGAAGAATTTAATAGAGTTCTGGTAACTTCCCTGAATGTAGACATTTTGAATAAATAAAATCAGTGTAACTTTCCCAACATACAAATTTTATGGCTCAAATAGATTTCTCAGACATGTTTGTGTGTGTGTATGTGTACCTGTAGCGTTCAGCCTATTCAATGTCAGAGAAACAAGGCTTTCAAAATGCAATGAAATAAATTCCAGAGAAATAATGACAGAGGACTATTGGTTAGATTTCTCTTGATGTCAACATACTAGAGAATTAAAGTGTTTTTTATTCTATGAACACAATTAATCAAAAAATCATACTATATTAACCTTGAGAATTAATGATAAAGAGGAAAATAAGAAGAAAAAGAGACCTATTATGCTCAGTGTGAAGCAGTGGCCCTTAGTTTTAAAACTCTTTGGCAGGGGGAGGAGAAATCAGCCTCTGTCTTATTTATATTCCCAAGCCAAAATTTATAGTAGTGCTGGAAGGAGGATATGACATATTTATGCTTAGAAAGATTTCCATTAAAACAGAATCTAACACTATATTAAAAAATCATATGTCAGATATCAACAGACTTTTTTTCAGGATAATAAGAATGAGCCAATTCTATTAAAATAACTTATCTAATAATATATATAATTTTTCCCTGTGGACTGAATTGTATTTTTCCAGCTTTACTGAGGTGTAATTGACAAATGAATATTGTGTATATCTAAGGCTTAAACCATAATATTTTGATACACATATACATTTAAATGATTACCACAGTAAAGCTAATTAACATATCCATCACCTCACATAGTACTTTTAAAACCTTTTTGGTGAGAATATTTAAGATCTACTCTCTTAACAAAATTCAAGTATATAATACAATATTATTAACTATAATCACCATGCTGCACATTAAACCTCCACAACTTTTTCATCCTGCATAATTGAAATTTCATAACCTTTGACAAATATCCCCCTATTTCCCCTACTCTCTAGTCCCTGGCAAAGACCTACTCTCTGCTTAGATTTTATCTTTCTAGATCCCACACGTAAGAGAGATCATGCAGTATCTGTCTGTGCCTGGATCATTTCACTTAGCATAATGCCTTCCAGGTTCATCCATGTGGTTGCAAATAGCAGGATTGGGGGGGCTGAAAAATATTCCATTGTGTGTATACATCACATTTTATAATCTATTCATTGATGGACACTTAGGTTATATTTATATCTTAGCTATTATGAATAATGCTGTAATGAGCCTACAAGTACAGCTGTCTCCTCAAGATAATGATGTAGTATCCTTTGAGTATATACCCAGAAGTGGGATTGCTATATCATATGATAGTTTTATTTTTAATTTTTCAAGCAATCTCCATATCGTTATTCATAATGACTGTAGCAATTTGCATTCCCATTGACAGTGCACAATGGTTCCCTTTGCTCTACATCCTTTCCGGTGCTTGTTATCTTTTTCTTTTAATAATAACCATTCTAAAGTAAAGTGATATCTCATTGTGGTTTTAATTTACATTTCCCTGATGATTAATAATTTTGAGAGCCTATTCATGTACCTGTTGGCCATTTGTATCGCTTTTTTTGAGAATTGCCTATTGAAGTTCTTGCCCATTGAAAAATCAGGTTATTCTTTTCTTGATATTGAATTGTTTGAGGTTTCAAATGTTTTGGATATTAACTCCTTGTAAAATGCATGCTTTGTTAATATTTTCTACTATTCCATGTGTTGTCTCTCCACTCTGTTGATTGTTTGCTTTTCTGTGCAGAAGCTTTTTAGTTTGATGCAATCCCATTTGTCTATTTTTGCTTTGGCTACCTGTGATTTTGTATTGTGTCCAGAAAACTATTGCCAAGACAATGTCAAGAAGCTCTTCCCTTATATTTTCTTCTAGAGGTTTAACAGTTTCAAGCATTATGTTTTAAGTCTTTAATCCATTTTGAGTTTATTTTTGTTTGTAGTGTGAAATAAGTGTCCAATTTCATTTTTCTGCATGTGGATATTCAGTTTCCACAACACCATTTACTGAAGGGTTTATCCTTCCCCCATTGTGTGTTCTTGGCACCTTTGTCAAAAATCAGCTAAACACAAACCCATAGATTTATTT
The DNA here is from genome assembly GCF_000442215.2 of Lipotes vexillifer. NCBI lineage: Eukaryota > Metazoa > Chordata > Mammalia > Artiodactyla > Lipotidae > Lipotes > Lipotes vexillifer. The sequence continues at coordinate 1,882,834 of NW_006794736.1, read as the reverse complement.
CTGGACTCTCAATTCTGTTCCACTGTCATTCCATGTCTATTTTGATGCCAGTACCATACTTTTTTGATGACTGTAGCCTTGTAATATATTTTGAAATGTAGCTTTGTGATGCCTCCAGCTTTGCTGTTCTTGTTCAAAATTGCTTTGGCTGTTTGGGATCTTGCTGGTTTTATATGAATTTTAGGATTGTTTTTTCTATTTCTGTGAAAAATCCCAATGGAATAATAATAGAGATTGCATTGAATCTGTAGAGTATTTTGAGTAATATGGACATTTTAACAACATTAAGTCTTCCAAACCATAAACATGGGATATCTTTCCTATATTTATGTATTCTTCATTTTCTTTTATCAATAGTTTATAGATTTGACTGTACAAATCTTCCATTTCCTTGATTAAATATATTCCTAAATCTTTTATTGTTTTTGATACTATTGTAAATGGGATTATTTTCTGTCCCTCCATCCTCTACATCCTCCTCCACCTTCTCTTCCTCCTTTATTTATTTATTTTTTTCCATGCCACACAGCTTGTGGGATCTCTTAGTTCCCCAACCATGGATCAAACTGGGGCCCACGGCAGTGAAATCATGGAGTCCCATTCCTCCTTCTTTCAATGGTTTGTGTCTGCTGGAAGAATGGATCTTAATGGCTTGTTGAGGATATTTCCTGTACATAATAGGAACATTTTTCAGTTCAGTTACTGTATTCTTCAGCTCTAATATTTTTGTTTGGATCTTTAAAATTTTTCTGTTTGCCGATTTTCTCATTTTGTTCATTTACTCTTTGCTGTATTTTGTTTAGTTATTTGTCCATGTTCTTTCATAACTCACTAAACTTTTTAAAAACAATTATTTTAAATTCTTAGGCAATCCACAGATCTTTAATTCTTTCAGGTTTTTACTAGATATTTATTTTCTTCCTTTGATTATATCATACTTTTTAGATTTTTCATGTTTTCCTTCTATATTTGCTTCATATCTGCACATTTGAAAATGTAGACTTTTGTTCTGCACCTTTTCACAGTCTTGCAGATCAGTGCTGGCTGTAAGACAATGCTCTCCCTTTTCCTTTATTCCTAGCTGTCCCAAGGCCCAGACTCTGCTGATTGTTCAGCACTCTCAGTATGAGGCAAGACAGGAACTGGCTCCATGAGGACACTCTGAAATGCTGGGGATAAGGCCCTCTTTACACATTCCCACTCTTGTGGAGGCAAAAGCCTCAGTTATGTGCCATATTCCAAACTCATAGAGCAGCACTGGCTGTAAGAGGATGTCCTCCCTTTTTCTTTGCTCTTTGCTGTCACAGAGGACTGGACCCTTGCAGACTGTTCAGTGTTTTGTATGAAGTGAGAGAGAAACCAACTTGATGGAATATGCCTGAGAGGGCAGGAGGTAAGGCAAGCATATGCACACGCCAATCTCACTTTTCTTCCCATGAAAGAAATTATAGGCTGACACAATCTTCTTGATGCTGAGGTAAGCTGGTTTGAAGGAGGGACTGATGTGAGTAAATCAAAATTGCTCTTCTTACCCATACATACTGCTCTCAGTTTGTGCTCCTTTTATTTGATTTCTCATCTGCATTTTAAAATTCCTTTCAAGTTATTTTGCTTTCAAAATCGTTATTATATCAGTGATTCTGTGAAGAAACAAGATCCAGGGTTTCCTCCTCCACCATCTTGATGATGTCACTGTCTCCAATCGTATATTATCCCAAATGTAAAAATTCATGTTTTTAGATGGTTTGTAAAACACAATCTATCAGTATTTCTTACAGTGTTTTCTTCAACTTCCTAAATTAATTAACTTAGAGACCACCCACTATTTTATTACATGCATTTATTTACAGGCATACCTTGCTTTATTATGCTTTGCTTTATTGGGCTTTTAAGATGCTGCATTGTTTTTACAAATTGAAGGTTTGTGGCAACCTGGCATTGAGAAGTGTATTGGTACCATTTTTTCAAAAGCATTAGCTCACTTCAGGTTCTTGTGTCACATTTTGGCAATTCTTACAATATTCCAAACTTTTTATTTATGATTGTATTTATTGTGGTGGTCTGTGATCAGCGACCTTGATATTACTATTGCAAAGAATTTTGACTAGACGAAGGCTCAGATGACTTTTAGCATTTTTACATTTTAATTAAGTTATTTACATTATATTTTTAGACATGATGCTACTGCACATTTAATGGACTACAGTATAGTGTAAGCATAACTTTTATATGCACTAAAAAACTAAAAGAAGTCTGATATTGGTTTTATTGCAGTGATCCTGAACTGAACTTGCCATATCTTTGAGGTATGTCTATATTTTTAACACTGGCCTTGATGCAGGAATTCACTGACTTTTCTCCACTTCAAGATTTCCCAGCTGGTCAATGTGGAAAAGGTGTCACATGACTAATTACTTAGGTGTCTCTTTTCTCCACAGAAGCAAAGGGTCCAGGCAATCATTGGGCTCTGGGGAGATATTTATCACTGTCTAAGGCTCATACATATTTTTAGGTTCTCTCTTTGGAGTCAAGTGCCTTTAACTGACTTTTTTTTAGTCCTGCCTTTTTCAGACAGAATACAGTAACCTCATTTATGGAGATTCTAGAATGATAATCTACATGTGATGTTTAAATCAGGATTACATAGGAAGTCAGAACTATATATATATATATATATATGTAAAATTTACTGTCTTATTGTCAATACAAATGAACTATAGTTAACATTAATTTGATGTGTGACTAAAACTTAAAAACATTCATTATCAATTTTGGTACACTTAAATATTAAACTGCTGTAAATATGCAATAAAAATAACACCAAAGACATTCATTAATGGTAAGGATACATGAGACCTTTAATGAAGTGTAGATTCATCTGGTCCTCGATCAGTACAACAAATGCAAAAAATGATACAGAATAAAAACAATAGAGGGATACTATATTTTACATGAATACCTACACATAAAGCCAAATCTAGAATCATGTTTTAGATTTGAAACAATAAAAAAATCACTGATGTAGTAAAAAGTGAAGCAAAAATGCCCACCTTTTCTATTAATATTTAGCATTGTTCTAGAAGGACTAGAAATACAATTTGGCAAGAAGAATAAGTGGTATAGTCATTGGTAAAGTGGAAATAACATATCTTTATTTATAAGTAATAAAGTCACATATCTTGAAAAGTTAAAGCTAAATCTTACCATAATGTAAAAATCTTATTGAGTCATAAAAATTGGATATTTATTTTCAGAAAAAAAATGGAAAGCATAATTAAAGAATACATCCCATACACAACAGCAGTAAAAACTTAAACTGCTGACAAATCTCACCTTACAAAAAATGGCCTTCAAGTCAAGAACATTTGTGTTCCTGTGATATGGGCATGATCTTCTTATGAAGACATTTGAATCTTCAAGGATTCAATTTTTGTTGTTGATAGAATTTGTATCATTTAAAGGCAAATGTGTAGTCCACCTCTAGGTAATAGAGAGGACACTATGATATGTTTTTCACATTATCTATCCCCATGGCTGAAGTTTATGACTTTAGACCTTGACTTTCTTCTGTCTTTTTAATCTGCATTCAGTTTATTGTAATATAGCTTATAGACCCCTGCAAGTCATCTTAAATGTGTTTATGGATTAAGACAGTATGTAAATAAGTAAATATAAAAATCAGAGACAGATATATTGAGCATGCTTTATTAATAAGGATAGTCAATATCCTTTCTGTATACTTAAACTATCGTAAACACTAGGAGACCTTTAGGTTTTATATACAGTACAATCTCTACACCAATCCCAATCTTTGTCTAAAAACACAAACAAGAAGCAGTCCTAGAATTTAGGTTCCATGACATTTGCACAGTGCCTCACCATTGTGTCAACTTTCATTCTGCACGTAGAATTGATCTTACCGTCAGACTTCTTCCTCAAATTTCAAACTCTCCTTCTGACATTAAAGATTTTTCTTTTTTTCTGGTGATAAAAATCATCACTATGAATAAATGTAATAAGTAAATAAGGCAGATCTGTTAAATGCATAAAGTAGGACAGATTTTATTCTAAATACATTAATGTATTAACTAATTGTCAAAGAAGCACATCAAAGTCTACAATGTAGTTCTATTTTTTTGTTTGTTTGTTTTGTTTTGTTTTATTCCCTTTTTTCCACCATTTTACAGGTGAGGAATTCCAGGCATAGAGAGGCTTGTAAGCTCTGCAATCATAGAGTTAGTGATGGAGAAGTATTTTACCACAAGCTCTCTAATATAGAATTTACACTTCTAACCACTTTATTATACTGCCTAATCAAGGATAAATGAGAAGAAATAAATATAGGAAGATATTTTAAACGAGTATGTCAACTGAATTATGTAGTATATATTAAGTGAAACAGCTTTATTATCTTAACAAATACATATAATAACATGCTGTACAATATACGCATCAATTAATTAATGGATATGGCATTATGAATTAATAACACTATTAATTATTTGTAAGCACTTATTGTGCTCCAATAATTTTCTAAATCATTAAGACCAATATATCCTTTGATATATTAAATTGTCCTAAAACATGAATTTTCTTATCGTTATATTTACAAATGAGAACACTGAGGGAAAGGATGGTTAAATTGCATTTCTTTTCCTCCAAGAGATGCTTATCTCAATTTCCTTTAACAGGGTTAGCACCTTTTAACTAAACTCACCACACATTTATTTTTTCCCATCCCTAGTAGGAAAAGAAGATTAAAATGACATTTTGTGAATGCTAGCTACTGCTCTCAAATAGGTCTCAACTAATTACTGTGTATTTTTTTCCTCTAAAAACAAACTAAAATTTACATGAGAGAACTAAGTAAAACTGTGATACTTGCAAAGTTACTGTGAACTATCTCCACCAAAATCTCTTTTTAGGTGTCTTCTAAAAATTATTACTAAACTCTAGAAGGGTGCTTTCCAATTAAAGCCATTTAATATGAAGAAAAGAATTATGGTTACTTCTCATCTCTGCCTATCATCTTGTCCAGAGAGAGGTTCTGTAAACAGCTACAGCAGCCCTTCCTCACACTGAACATAACTGAAAACTTCTGTGTTCAATAATCCCATAATTTAGATTTCTAAATATGATCATATATATGTGTGCATATATATTACAAATGCATTTATATATAGATAGATATATCACACTAAAGACTTAAAATTGAGGTTGTAGTAGCCTTTTTTAAATTAGAAATAATTCTCACTGGGAAAATTTAAAGTAACCCAATCAAGGAAATCCTCTGATTTGATAAGCACTCAAGGTATATACTCAAAATGACACAACTAATAATGCATGCCTGAGTCATTTCTAAAACTCAAATGACATATTGTAAGTAAATATGTACCATTAAAGTAACTCACTACATACTGGACAATGAGTAAGTTAGTTATCTTCTCTGGGCTTCATTCATTTTATTCACTTGTAAAATTTGGAATATGGACTGGGTGCTATTTAAGTAGTATAACATTTTATAAGTCTATAATTTTGCAAATGGAAGGCATTTGTTCTCTTCAGGAGTTTAACTCTTAATCTGTTATCCCTGACATAGTCCATCAAAGCTGTTTATGCCAAAATTCAACATAGCAATCCCCTTATAAATAAATACTGAAAGGGTATATTTTATTTCTGCTGCCATGAGGTCTGAATTAATGAATTTCCAAAAGTCCTGTGCTTCATAATTTTCATTTCTTTGTTTATAACAACTGGTGCATTTCATGTATCCTTTTCTTTGTGAAAATTTAAAATAAATATAATTTAAAGTTATAGTTCTCTCATTAAGTTTCTAGTAACCTTTCCCATGTCTTTGAGGGTGTTTTGATAATACATGATAAATAGTCATAACTCCAGGGCCAATTGACTGATGGTAGGCAAAAAATAATAATCTAGAAGATAATGGGATGAAATTTAAGATGCACATTGTACAAGGTTTATAAAATAATATTTCTCCAACTCAAGAGTTATTGTTGGAAAGGCTCAACAATCCATGTCACCCACCTGCCTGTCTGTCTACTCTGTCTCCTCCTTCTTCTCCTCTTTCTCCTTCTTTCAATGGTGTATGTTTGCTGGAAGAACAGACTTAATGACTCACTGAGCACATTTCCTGGACATAACTGAAGCAGGATGACTCTCACTATTGCTAATAATGTAACTTTGTCCTTCCTTCATTTTTTCTTTCATGGCATATTTGAAGGAAATATTATAGGTTGGGGGTAACAAGAATGATATTTATAATATTTAACAATTTGTGAAGAATGGGTACCTGCATATCAGAACTGAAGCTGCATATAGTGTTGGAGCAGGGTCCTGTTGGATTAGTCTTTATTGTTTGGTGGATTATGAGGCATTTCTTGTGAGGGGAGATCTGAGAGAGCACCAAGGTGGGTGAGAGCTTCAACGTGAGATATTTATCAGCTTGTATGGAAGCATTTAAATAAACAACATGCAGGGCTGCATTTGTCAGCTTTGGAAATTAGAAGGTTGAAATTATTAATAATTTGAAAGTTTTTTGCCTGAGTTTTTGCTCAAACTACAGAGATTTAAAATCTAATTAATTAAGCAATGGTGATATAGAAGACCATGAAGAAGCCTCATGTTTAAGACTGAGACGTCTTTAAGTCCCCAAACACTCTTCAGGCAGAAGCTGACGGATAGCAATAAAAGGCTTTTTGATCATATTTTTGTTACCACAGAGATTCCACATTTGATTAAATTGAAGTTATATTTAGTAACATCTCTTTC
>NW_006794736.1:1870169-1875969 GCF_000442215.2 Lipotes vexillifer | reverse complement strand
CTTTCCCTTTATATTTTAGTGAAAATAATCTTCATGAGTTGAAAAATATTGAAAATATAATTTTGAGTGGTTAAGGTGAGTCTATTCAATACAAATAATGGCATCCACAAGCTAAGAGAATTATGGCACAGAGGTACAGTTCATAGCTAGGAGTTTACTTTTTCATCAAAAAACACCATGAATCCTTGTCTGCTACCATGTAAAACAGTATGAAAGGTGCTTTTTCAAGCGTTTTGAAAATACATTTTTCTCAAAAAAAAAAAACCAAAAAAACATTTGGCAAATAAATTTAAATTAATTATTTTGCAGTTTAAACAGCATACACCAGAGAAATATGGGGAAATTGAATACTACGATTACCATCACAACACAGAATGTTTCTCAGGGAAACAAATCATTGTTAGCACATACGATTTGCCAGAAAGCAAGGAAGAAGTAAAAGTTGCTGGTGCTCTGTCTGAAGCATGCTTACATGCTAGTTGAACAATGGCCTGTTACCTGTGTTGCTTCTCTTTTTCTTTTTTTTTTTTTGAGTCTAAATGTGTTCAGTAATAGTTATACCACACAAAGGGATAAAGAGGGATGATTTCAGCAGAGCTTATGATACTAACGGGTAAACCTGAATTGAAACTTGGTCATTAGTTTGTTTGCCATTGCAGGATTTAACAGAGGACAAACAGTATAACCAAATCCTTCATAAACACTGGTTTGAACCATTTGCTTAGTGGAAGCCGTAGGTGAATATTACTTCTAGTCTGAATAATTGGTGAAACTGTAATCATTAACGGAATAAGTGAGATTGACATTCCTTTACATCTGCTAAAATCATTTAATATTTTCAAATAATGAATTTCTTCTTCCTTAAACATGGCTTCTAATATAAGTCCTTATCTAGGATATTCAATCCAGACTTTCTTTTTTATCTTTTTGAATGCTGTCTATAAATTATATTCTTACTTTTAAATCACTCTATTTTTCTTTATTTGCTTTTTGGATAGTAATGCTGTTCAAATAATTTTACCAAATTTTCTTAACAGTTCTACTTCAAAGAGCTATTCGTAATTCTGAAAGGTCTTTGCACTACTTAGCATTCTTGTATATGTTTGCATATACAAGAATAATAATATTATTCAGCATGTATATACAAGGCATATAATATATATATATATACATATATCATAATATTTATAATATATTTTACACACACATGTATAAATACAGACAGATATGCACATGCATGCACATATAGATCAGGTATTGATTACTGATATAGGTATTTTAAGTTTTTTCATTTACCTCTTATGAAACACACATGAATTTAATCATAATTTATTCCCTTATATAGCAACATAAAGTTTCAGTGATATTTTGCTCTTTATTACAAATGGTAGGAGCTAATTATAATTAATTAATTTTAATTAATTCCTATTATTAAATACCCATTCTGCCATATACAACTTTACTCCTAAAGTTTTCATACAAGAAAAATCAATATTATTAACATCACTTTGTAGATGCATATATAAGAAAATATATTCATTTTGCTATAGACTAACAGAAAGTCTGAGTTCTGAAACCAGCACAGAATCTGTTGAGTTTTCAATATCAACATCTACTAATACCTTACACAATAACTATATGCACAGAAATTCCCCATAAGCTATGTGAAGATGCAGATGATTCCTATGACTGAATATAGGAAGCAGTTTTGAACACCTGTCATGGGCCATTTTTAGAACACCTGTCATGAGCCTAAAATTCAGACTTAAGTTAAATTTGTTTGCTCTCATTTGATCAGTTTAAACTCGACACTCTTAAGTCATAGGTAATTCTAGATGAATACTAGGAGAAAAAAATAAAAATAATATTTTTAAAGCTGTTTTATAATGGAAAAAGTGGGCCTCATGTTTAGAAACCAAAAGTCACCAAACCAAGCATATTTATTATTTAAGGTATAGCTAAAACAATGAAGTATTTGTGAACAGACCCTCTTAAGCTCACTGCTTTTGTGAGGAATTCAAATAGGAACTGCTCTTGGAATCCACTGGAAGTATGAGAAAGAATTCTAACTTCATGAGCATCTTTTCAACAGAAGATACAAGTCAAACTTCTATATTATAGGTCAGAAAAAGTTTCATTTGTCCACAACAGGGTGAAAGGAGGTTTTCCATGAGTTTAATTCACCAGAAACTAAGGGTTTATAAGAAAATATCTTGATGGCATTAGCTTTTTGGAAAATACTCTAAATTGTTTGAGTCTACTTTATGGTTGTAAGTCAGTTAACACTAATGAATGTGAAAGCTTTTGAAGATGAGGATTTGATCCCAAAATAGAAATCTGAGTATCTTCACTGGAGTCAGAGTCGTAACTAAAAAGCAAGTTCACTCTGTGATCTTGAAACTGATTATTTACCCCTGGAGTTGTACATTTTACCAACATATATATAAAAAAAAAAAATCATTGAACTAGATAACTCTTAGAGTCTTTCCTAGAACTAACATATATGACTATTTGATTTTACTTTATTATATGAAAAGGAAAAGTGACTGAGCAATGTTAAGAAGGGAAAATAATATCATAACAGATATTGTTTACTAAAAATCTGGGCTGGGAAAAAAATCTCATCCAGCAGTTGACACCTTTGGACTATTGTAATTCAATGGGTAATTTAATCTGCTACCTGGTAAACTCAGTTCCAGCTAAAGTGCTGCAATGAACAAAGTGAAGTTTTTACTGCAGTTTTAAAATAAATTATTTTGAATAACTTAAACTAGTAAGGAGAATGTAAATAAAGTTTTTATTTAAAAACCCTCTACTACCCCCAACTGTGCTGCAGGAAGAACAAAAATGAAAGATCTGATCTGCAGTTGCTGTTAATATAATGCATGAATATTTTCAGAATAATAGACTCATTCAGAGAAAATGATAACAGCATTGTCTGTGACGGTTTTCAACATAAGAAAATCACATTTTAGAAAATTTGGAAGCTATTCCTTAGAAAGAAGAATATATGCCAAGAAACTCACTATTCAGGTGCTTAATATAATAATAATAATAATATAATTATTATATAATTATTATTAAAATAAGATTATGTCTTTATTTTTCTACTATATTTATATATACATATATGTATATAATGCTTGGTGATGATTTATAATGTGATTAAATATTTCTTAAACAAAATTAATTTGGTTTTTAAATCTGACAAAAATTTTACATACTTTGTCCTTTGTTTCTGAGAAGAATCAAGTGATTTTTGAGTTTGAGAAAGTGACAACAATCCATTTCAAGCACCTGAAGAAAGATGATATAGAAATGGTTACTTTTTTTTTTTTGCTAGTAATGGAAATATTTAAGGCAGGAATGAAATAAAATTAGAAATTACAATAAAGTAGGAAATGATTAATGGATATGGTTCTTGGTAAATAATGGATCATTATCTTTTAATGAAAGAGGGTGGAAACACCTGGGGTCCCCATTTGGTAGTAAACTTATTTGCAGAGAGAAGTGATTTGCCTAAACTTTGATAGAGAGTTGATAATAGACCAGAGACTCAAAACCAAGTTCCTTGAATCCCTACCCAAGTCTTCAGTCTGTTTAAGAAAAACTTCATAACTTTAATTTTTAATTTAAATTGCATACAATCGTGTTTTAAGCTGTGGTAGATTGTCTAGTAAGAGTGAACGCTAGTAATATGTTTCTTCATTAATAATGCTAAATCTTCTGCTTTGAGTAACTCTTATATGTAAATAGAAAATATTGACACCTGAACTTCCCTGGCGGTCCAGTGGTTAAGACTCTGTGCTTCCAATTTAGGGGATGTGGGTTCGATCCCTGGTGGGGGAGCTAAGGTCCCACACAACACATGGAGCAGCCAAAAAATAAAAACAATAATAAAAAAATAAAAAGAAAATGTAGACACCTATATAATATGATGTACAAGGGATCAAAGGTCCTTCCCAAATGCACTCTCTCCGTGACTTACATAAAACCTGATCTTACCAGTAGCTCATGTTTTTAAGACCATCATTGTGTAAATGCAATAGCTTGTATAAGTACAAAATTAATTTGTAAATAATATTGATAGAGATGATTATCACATTAATTAACCTCATAGAGCAGAACCTTAGGGAATGATACAGGGGAAGGTGGATAAGATTATCTTTGGGAAATGCCTGCCATACCAGATTCTATCAGGTGTACTCTTATATTAACATTATAAGAAACACCAGAAGAATTCTTTCCCGCTAATCTATTATTGGTTCTTGAATTTTCATACTTAAATATTAATTAATTTTAGAGAAACAAAGATATTTTCCTGTAAGCTTCTTTTATGGATTTATTATAGGAATAAATGGACCTAGAAATTAAATTGAAATAGAACTGAAATGTAATTCTGTATCTGCTACTAACTCACACTAAATATTTACAAGTTGCCTGAATTATTTGAAAATCAGTTTTCTATTATATATAATGGGAAAGATAACAATATCTAACTTATCTAGCTATTATTAGGAGTAAATATGATAATGTATATAAGGTATCTAATTATTATAACAGCATTGCCAGACAATGTGCATGGATCTCTTCCAGTCTTTTTTAGATAAGCACGATTATTATTTCTATTTCACAAATTAGTAAACTGAGGGTAAATACATTTTTTACATGATACAGCTAATAAATGACAAAACCTAGAAATAGAACCACGTCCGTCTGAATCCAAAGTTTTGATGCATTTAATCTCTCTTTTATATTCCTTCTCATAGAGTGTGATAGGTAATTTTATGTGTCAACTTTACTGTACTAAGGCATGCACAGTTTCTAAGTGCCTCTGTGAGGGTGTCTCCAAAAGAGATTAGCATTTGAATCTGGAGACTAATAAAGACAATCTGCTCTCACCAAGAAGGGTGGGCATCATCTAAACAGTTGAGGGCTTGAATAGAAGAAAAATGTGGAGGAAGGGCAAATTCATCCTCTCTGCTTCAGTTGCCATATCCATCTTCTGCCCTTGGATGTTGGTGGTACTCCTGGATCTTGGGCTTTCTGACTCAGATTGGCACCCTGATTCTCAGACCTTCCCTTTTGGACTTAATTACATCACTGGTTCTCTGGCTTATAGACAGCAGATCATGGGACTTCTTGGCCTCCATAACTATGAGAACCAATTCCTATAACAAATATAACAGACCTCACTCTCTCTCTTTCTCTCGCTCTCTCTCTCTCTACTTCTGTAGAAAAGAATTCCTTGCTCTGACATAAATGGCAATCCTTTATAATTATTAAGTGGAGAAAGAGGTTTAATTCTTATTGACTAGGAAGAAAAATTTAGCAATGTTCAAACTTTACAAAAAGTCATCTTGTCCTTTCACCCTTCATAACATTTTTTAAGCTGAATTTAATTCAGATAAACATTTTGGCTTTACAAAAATAGACTTTCAATATCTAAATAGATACACACAGACCTTATCAGACTTAAATAAGGAATGTAGCTCCAAGAAGATGGTAAGTGTTACAACTGTGAATATGACTACAGAAATGTAAATAACTGATACATAGAAAAAAAGAGATAGCTTTTAATAACAGCCAGATAGCTTAAAAATGCCTGTGCTAGGGCTTCCCTTGTGGCTTAGTGGTTGAGAGTCCGCCTGCCGATGCAGGGGACGTGGGTTCGTGCCCCGGTCCGGGAAGATCTCACAAGCCCCGGAGCGGCTGAGCCCCTGAGCCATGGCCACTGAACCTGCGCGTCCGGAGACTGTGCTCCGCAATGGGAGAGACCACAGCAGTGAGAGACCCGCAT
>NW_006794736.1:1849069-1869069 GCF_000442215.2 Lipotes vexillifer | reverse complement strand
TTACCATGTTATGTTAATTTCTGCTGTACAGCAAAGTGAATCAGTTATACTTATACATATATCCACTATTTTAGATTCTTTTCCCATATAGGTCATTACAGAGTATTGAGTAGAGTTCCCCTATGCTATACAGTAGGTCCTTATTAATTATCTATTTTATATTTAGTAGTGTGTACATGTCAATCCCAATCTCCCAGTTTATCCCTCCCTCCATTTTCCCCATGGTAACCATAAGTTTTTTTTCTACATCTGTTACTCTGTTTTGTAAATAAGTTCATCTGTACCTTTTTTTTTAGATATCACATATAAGCGATATCATATGATATTTGTCTCTCTATCTGACTTACTTCACTCAGTATGACAATCATTTCAACTTTCAGTCTTATAATCATATATGGAACAAATCTGTCCCTCACTGGATTGAGACCATCTTTAAAATAAAGAAGAATTACAAGGGTTTGAAACTTAAAAAAAAATATATCATTTGCCTTATATTTTTGTATGTAGATGTGGTTTGAAATATCAGAAAGTGGAGGAATTAATTCTGTCCTGGTGTGGGCATGAGAGAAGCCTATACAGATGAGGAAATGTCTATCAGCCTGCAAGCTCAGGATAACTGGTCTTCTCTGTTTCATCCAATGCTTTGTTCCTGGGGCTGTATCAGTGTCCAGTACATGGTAACTGCTCAACAAATATTTGTTGGTAAACTAATTTGGAACCAGTGTGCAGATAATGAACTCACTAGGTTATAAACAGTAAATGTTTTTATTTTTCAAAAAAAAGTCCCCAATTTATCCCACCCAGACCCACTTCCATCTACTTAGTTATTACCTTCTCAGTATCGTTATGGTTTTAGCCATTTCTAAATAATAAATAGTCTCATTTTGGTTCCTAAAAGTATTTTCTGATTGTGTTCAGAACTGTGATTTTATACATAATTCAAAATTATTTGTCTCTGTTTCCCATGGTACAAGCTACAGCAGGGGCAAAATAAGGAAAAGGACAAAAGATACTGAGCTATCATGCTGAATGTTAGGGAGCACTTCTCCCCTTGGAGGTGATTGCTGCACTCTAATGTAATTTTTGTACCTGATGTGGATTTGGCAGTGGAGTGGTGGAAATTCGAAGAGTCCTGAAGACAAAGGACTCACTCCTGAGAAAGCCCCTATGGCTAGCCCCACATCCTGCTGCTCCCTTACAGTCCTGCAGAGCCCCAATAGTTATGTCTCTTCAGAAACTCTGTTTCCTGTTCTAATAAGCACACTATGAATCAACAGGTCTCCTGGTTGAACATTGTCCAACTGAGTCATAAAATGAAAGCCCTCCTATTTTTCAGATACTCTTCAGTTTTAATTGTGATTCTGCTTAGATTCCCTTGGTATCCAGGAGGATGGGTACCATTATCTTTGAGAAAAGGGTATGAAAAGAGAGAATAACCAACCACTGTATTCCTGAAAAAGACAGATCTGCTCTCCTTAGTAATTGGATGTGGGACTGAAGATAAGGACTGGTGCCTGAATCATCAAATTCCTATGACTATGAGATCAAATCTCCAAGGTATACCTGGGAGAGAAAGACTGATACCACCTGGTCTTGGTTTATTTGACTTAAAATGTAGGACAAATTGATCACATATCCTCAGTCCTAATACTTCCTCACAATTCCAGGCCAAGAGTAATAATTCTTTAAAAAATTCTTGCTCCAAATTACTAAAAGAATAAGAAAATTAATGTAGTATTTTTAACCATGTCAAAAAGCTGAGTAAGTTTGCCTTTGTAGAACTACACAGAGTGGGGAAGAATAATTCAGTGAGGAATTAGTAAGGAGGAAAGCAATAATTCAGTGAGACTAAACTATGAATGCATAGAGTAAGATAGTATTAATGGACTGGGTTTTAAGAACAAGTTATGCAGAATGCTAAGATTTTGGACATTATTCTGAAGCCCTTGAAAAGGCACTGGAACATGTGAAGTTGTGGAGAGATTTTATTGTGTCTGTAATCAAAATATAATACCTATATATGCATCCAAGTTAGGATGGAAGGAAGGAAGTAATTTATGTAATGAGATGGTGTAATATTTCAGGAAAGAGCTAAAGAGTTTGATGTAGTCACAAAGGGAGTGGAAATTTAAAAATATGTATATATTAGAAAGTTATATCAGATGTGGAGAATTTATTCCTAGTTAAGTGTGGTGGGCTGAAAGGAAAATGTTGTCTCCAGGATTCCTCTTAGAAAAATCCTGGAGTATGTAATTGTAGCTAACTATGACAGGAAAGAACAGGTTTTATTTTAATAAATGTGAATTTGAGTTGTTTCTTTTTGTTACTCTAATATTTATGAATATGGAATGTCTTGATTCTGATAAAGGGTAACTTCATACACACTATCTCAAGTTTACGGAAGCATTCCTACACCTATTTTGAGATGTATTTTCTATAGAACAATGAAAGATGCATAGTTTGTCTTTATCTACTTTGAAAATGTAGGGGATGGATCTTCATTGTTTGTCCTTGAAAAAAGTATATTATTTATTTGTCTCTGCTACAAGAAGTCAAAACTCAAAGTGCGATGCATTGCCACAAGTAACGCAGGGACAAGTATCTACACTTTGAAACCACCTTTGGCAAAGCTATTTATGTAAAATGAAGTCTGATCTGCCCTGCCTATTTATTACTCTGCCAATTTTTTTTTTTATTGCAATTCATTTCTTTCCCTGTTCTTGTTTTTTTTTTTTTTTTTCATCTTGGACTTCCCACATGAATTTTTAGTGGCCTGGACTCAAAACGCCATAGAAGTAATGAAGTTTATACTTTGCTTGCAAAATCAGCACTGGAGAGAATCACTTGCTTACAAATTCACCCTGGTAAGTTCTTAAAAGCTCAACCTCACCCCAACTTTCACATGTGAAAAATTGAAGAACTCTTGTAGATAACTCAGGTTACTTTTATCGGTGTGACAGGATAGAGGCAGATTGTAAATAGTAAGGAGGAATATTGTACTTGGGATTTGTTTCTTAGGATTCTCTTCATCTCTCTGGGTGATGGAAGTCATCACTTCATCAAACATGCAATGAACATATTTGTTCTGAGAATTGCTGAAATCAGTACTATTTCATAAACAAGGAAAAAGTCATAATATTTATTATTTAGTATTTAGTATCTGTTTTACAAATTGATCATGCCTTGAATCTCTCCAGTAAATATTGTGGGTCATATTTACTTAACAAGAAGTGATAGAGCCTATCAGTGAGGAAGTTATTGTTCCATTCAGGAGAGCAGGTGTTAATCCAGGAGTGGTGATAAACGTAGGCTAAGATAATGCAATATCAAGTGCTTAGTGTTAAATGGGTTAGTCAAGAAAGACATCTGAATAGAAGTTTTGGGAACCATCTTCAACAAAGGAATAGAGATGCCTTTATGTTAAAAGTTTTGATGACTATGAGACCAAGAGAACTTAAAGCCCTTTCCATAGGTCAATGTCTTCTGAAGTACACATCTTTTAAAACTAGAATTTTATGGGAAATCTCAAAGGTGCATTTACAAAATTGTGGAAACATCCAAATATTTATTTTACAAATATTTACTATATTAATTTTGCTGGCATTGAAGTTAGAATAAAATAGGATAGACATAAATACTAAAATAAAGCATATTTAGAGTCAAATCATGGTTTCCCTTTTATTTTTGAATTTTTCTCTAGGCTTCAATTTCATTATCTCAAAAATGGAGGAAACAACATTTTTCTCAGGGATCTTGAGGGATTCGAGTAAGAAAATGTATACAAAGCCCTTAGTATTGTGCCTGGCACAAATAAAATACCTATATATGTCTGCTTTTCCTAACTTCTATCTCTACATTTCAAAATTATGATCCACAGAACAATAAGTCTATTAGATGTTTTGTGGAAAATGCTTAATTTTATAACCTTACCTTTTGAGTGTATATTACTGACTAAAAAGACAGTTGGTATTTAATATAATTTCTTCCATGACTCTCATTTTGTAATGAGAGCAATAAACTATAAAAAGCAAATACTTTAAATAAAAAAATAGTTATTCAACCACAAAAGTAGGATTCAGAGAGTCAGTTAATTAGTTTTGAGGGTCTATCATCTCACCTGTAAAATTCTTTCATTACCCATTGAATTAAAATTTATTGAGTGCTGATTATGTTGAAGATGTTGTGAGGTTTTGAGGGTTAAGTTGTCTAAATATATAATCTATGAATTCAAGTATCACAGCAGGGAGGAAACAAACAGCAAAATAAGAAAAACAATCCAAATGAAAATAAAGAGATTTGGAGCTTGAAATAGGCAAAATTATAAATAGCATTCATAGCATGGTTCTATGAGACCAACATGCAGAATAGTCCTTCACCCTAGTGGGATTCAGAAAAACCTCATGGAGAAGTTGAAACATTAATTCAGAAAAGTTACTTCATCAAACTTTGTAGTCAACTACGTCACCTCTGACCTAAGGTATTTACTGATCTGTTTTCTGTCACTATATATTCATTTGGCTTGTCCTACAATTCCATAAAATTAAATGAGAAAAGTAGCTATCCTTTGTGTCTGACTACTTTCTTTCAGCATATTTTTGAAATCCATCCATATTTTTATGTATCAGTAGTTTATTCTATTTTAAGGCTGAGTAGTATTTCTTTGTATGACTATACCATAATTTTCCATTAACCTGATCATGAACATAAGTGTTGTTTCATATTTTCTTATTATCATGAATAAAGCTGAATAGGATAATTTGTGTATAAGTCTTGTATTGACATATGTTTTAATTTCTCTTGGGTAATATCCAGGAGTGAGATTGCTGGGTCATATGATAGGTTATTATTATAAATCAGGGTTTTTCAGCCTCAGCTATATTGCCATTTGGCGCCAGATGATTACTGTGGGAGGCTGTCCCATACATTGTAGGATGTTCAGCAGCAACCTGGCCTAGATACCTGTGGCACTAGATACCTGTGGCACTCCTTGCCAGTTGGGACAACAAAAAATTACTCTAGATATTGCCAAATGTCCCTTGGGAGGCAAAATCAGCTCCCAGTTGATAATTACTGGTTTGCTTTATAAGAAAATGCCAAATAATTTTTGAAATATTTCTGCCAATAATATATATGTTGTGTCACATCCTTAATAATAGTATTGTCAGAATTCTTAATTCTAGCCATTAAAGCATGTATATATATAGTGATATGCCATCAGAGTTTTAATTTGCATTTGTTTGATTTCTAATGATAATAAGCATCTTTTAAAAGTCATTTTCTTTTTTATATTCAAATATTTTATTTTTAATGAAAATTTTACTTAGACAAGTGTGGATGAATACAGTTTTAAAAATAAATCCTGCATAAACTTTACCCAGTTGCATCCAATTGTAAAGTTTACAAAAACTATAGTACAATATCACATGGAGTTTACTGGAATTGATACAGCCTACCAATCTTATCAGATTCCACCAGCTTTACTTGTACTAAACTGTGTGTGTGTGTGTGTGCATTTAGTTTTAAACAGTTTTATAACATGTGTAAGTTTGTGTATCTACCATCACAGTCAAAACACTAAACAGTCCCATCATCACAAGAATCCCTGTTGCCTTCCTATCTCCTGCTCCATTTCCCTAAACCCTGGGAACCACTAATCTCTTCTCCATTTCTAATATTTTCTTATCTCAAAAATGTCTTACAAGTAAAACCACAAAATCTGTAAACTTTGGGACTGTCTTTTCTCATTTATCATAATTTTCTAGAGATCCATCTGTTTTCTCTGTATCAATATTTCACTCTTTTTATATTTGTAACTAGTATTCCTTTGCCAGTTTACTTTATTATTCACCTGTTGAAGGACATCTGCACTTTTTCCCCATTTTGGATTATTACAAATAAAGCTGCTATGAACATTTGTGTATAGACTGTTTTGTGAACATAAGTTTTCATTTTCTGGGATAAATGCCCATGAATGTAATTGCTTGTTAATATGGTAATTGCAAGTTTAACTTTATAAGAGACTGCCAAAATGTTTTACAGATTGGCTGTACCGTTTTACATTCCCATCAGCAGTGTATGGTGATACATTTTTTTCACATCCTTACAGGATATGTTGTCAATATATATATTTTTTTATTTTAGCACTCTAATAGATGCATAGTGATATTTCATTGTGGTTTTAATATACATTTACGCCATAGCTAATGATATCGTAAATCTTTTCATGTGCTTATTTACCATCTATATGCCCTCTTCACTTCAATGTATGTTTATATTTTAGCCCAATTTCTTATTGAATTGCTTTTTCTCTGTTAGCTTTTGAAAGATCTTTATTATATTAGTCAGAGTTCTCCAGATAAACAGAACAAATATGACATATATATGTATGTGTGTGTGTGTGTGTATATATATATATACATATAAATTTTTAAAGGGCCTCACATGTAAGTTGTTCACTATTGTTCATTGCACAGAACACACTCACTAGCCCATGCAGGTCTCCTCAATTTATCATTTGTTCTCACTTTCATTTTTTCCCTTTGCCCTTCAACCCTGCTACCTGCAACCTGTCCCTTCCCCAGCCCTTGTCATGGGTTAGCACCCTAGTATATTTGCAACCTTAAAAATTGGGTTTTGTATGCCTGTGGTTTTAGATTCCATAAATGAGGTGCTA
The DNA here is from genome assembly GCF_000442215.2 of Lipotes vexillifer. NCBI lineage: Eukaryota > Metazoa > Chordata > Mammalia > Artiodactyla > Lipotidae > Lipotes > Lipotes vexillifer. The sequence goes on along the minus strand of NW_006794736.1, from coordinate 1,862,396 downwards.
TAATATAATATTATATATATATATATATTTATTTATTTATTTATAAAGAGATTTATTATGCTGGATTGGCTCACACAATTATGGTGACTGAGAAATCCTATGATCTGCTGTCTGCTAGCTAGAAGTCCAGGGAAGCCTGAAGGCCTAAGAACCAGAGGAGCCAATGGTGTAAATCACCTGACGACCAGGAGCACTGATTCTAAGGGCAGGTGAACATGGACGTCCCAGCTAGGTCCAATTTAAATCAAACTTACCTTGATTAGCTTTAACATGTAGGTTTGGCCTACATTTATGAGCTGTGGTTCCAACTGCCGTTTAATTTTCTGATCTTTTGTGGTATTATGTTTTGTGTTTGGTTTATCTGATACTGCTGGGGCATGTACTTCTCCTGATGTTGCTGCCTGAGACAAAGAACGAGGTCCCCAGGCTGGACTCTGGGTGTTTTACAATGAGGGAGAGGAGTCTCAGACCTGAGGGGATAAAGAGTCTTCCCTGGCTGGACAATTTGTGTGCTGGTATCTCTTTGCCCATGACCCTGAGATGCACCAATGTCTCTGGGCAGATGAGGGAAGTCTCAGGTCCCTGGGACAAAAAGATCCATGGTATCCCAAGACCTGGCAGCTTGTTGTGGCTGAGTTTTTCTTTCAGGTTCCACTTTACCACATCACTATCTCTCTTGGGGGAATCTCAGGCATGGAGGGGAAGGAGAACATTTCCTCTGGCCACTTATTGATGGTAGGTCTACTTATAGATCCCTCTTGCAGGTGGCTGTCTGGCTCAGCTGATGTTTTCAGAAAGATAACTGTTTGGCCTTGGGGAGGAATAAGCTTATCTGTACGACATCTGTTATTAAACTGGGGATCAGAAATGCTAGGTATGGATTGTCCGTTTGGTTGGAGAGGTTATATAAAACATCCTGTTGCTGTGTTGTCACACCAGTCCTGAGGTCTATAGCAAGTTCACTTCCTCTGCATCATCTTGTCTGCACTTAAAATGCCAGTTATATTTTAGAGCAATTAAAACTAAAAAAATAAATAACTTTAATTTTACACTTATTCCACTTTCAAAGTTTCATTTATTTATGTCAGGCAGAACTTCTTTCTATTTAAAAAATTTCTTCAATATTTCTTACAGAGTTGGCTTATTGGAAATAAACTGTCAGTTTTTATCGGAGAATTTTAAAATTTTGTCTTCATTTTTGAGATACTACACTGGGTATAGAATTCACAGTTCACAGAGTTTTATCTGTTTGTTAGTTTACTCTTTTCTTTTTTCATTCTAAAACGGTCACTATTTCTTTACAGATTGCATAGTTTCCAAAAAGAAGTTTCTAATACTTACCATTATACCTCTGTGTGTTAAATGGTTGTTTTCTTTATCTGTCGCATTGTCTTAATTTTTATCATATTAAATATGACATATTTGGATGTTTTGGTTTGGTTTGTTTTTTTTAGTCTGTTATTACTTTTTTGGAAAAATTTTAACCATTATTTCTTCATATAATTTTTTGCCCTTTCTTCTTCTGAGATTCCATTTACTTACATGATAGCCCAATAGATATTGCCACACATTTCTTCTCCCAAATATCTAAAAGCTATGTTCTTTTATTTTTTTCACTTTTTCTTTTTATATTTCAGTAATTATTATTGTCCTGTCTTCAGGGTCACTTATTCTTTCATTAATTGTGTTGTGTCTACTGATGAGCCCATCAAAGTCAGACTGCACCTGTGTTACCTTTATTTAATTTTACCCAGCTTATCTTATGTTTATCTACCTGTTTAGTTTGGGCCCTTAACATATTTAACATAATTATTTTAAATTTCTTGCTGTACATTTTCAACATATGTGTCATACACGTAGGTTCTAATGGTCTCTTTGTTTTTTTGTAGTTTATTTTTTTCTTGCCTTTTCTTACATCACCTAACTTTTGGCTGAAAGAGGGGCATGTTATGTAAAACAGTAGAGGCTGAGGTAAAGAGTCTCTATGCATGGTGATTAATGCTGCTTGATTTCTGCTATTATTTTAGTGTTGGGGCTTATGTCAATCTAATTGAGAATTGGGCTGGCTTATTGCTGCTAGGGTAGCACAGATTTCAAATTCCTCTTGATACTTGATATTTAGCGTATAGATTGGGATTCCAGAAGTTATTTTCTCAATGTCTGTTCTGTTCAACATTTCACTTCTATATTTTTCCTTTCTCATTGCATCTAAAAATGCATATGTATCCTGAAACTCTCTCAACTATATTCCACAGTTATTATATCTAATTCTTATAATTCTGGAAGTAGAAATCCATGAGAGAAACTATTCTCTAAAGTTCCAATTTGGCCTCAGTCTTATGTAAGCAGAGTGTCCAAGGGTCCCATGTGCAGGGTCTTCAAACTTACTTTGTCTCTTCTCCATTTGTAATGGTGGGTTTAGCACTTATCCATGTCTCTCCTCTGGGACAGATAATTTATTTTTTGCTCCTTTTCTTTTTCCCCAGCATCAGATGTTACCCAGTCCCCTAAGATGACAATACTCACTATTCTTTTAATGGAGACTAAGATTTTTTTTCCATAGAGGGGAAATATGAGATGAATCTCAGCGAAGTTTCAGCAGTTTAAGCTATTCCCCTCCTGTAGCCAGCATCACAATGGAAGATTTCTCAGGATTCTCTCTAATCTTCCTTGTGAGTGCCTAGTCAACGTCATGGAGAAAGTCAGTAAATGATGTGAACATTCCCTAAATCTGTAATCCCCAAGGGATTTACACTTTCATATAGCCCACATTTGGCCTTTAACAATAATATAAGGCATTTCAGCTCAGTTCTTACCGGCTATTTCACGTCCAGCAGCACCTGCTCAATTTAAGGAAGTATTCCTATCACTTCTCCTCCCCACAGAAGCCTGGTTCTCCCAGTTCTTGGTTTAGTTAGATGCCTTGAGAATTCAGTTCTCTAATGTGTTCCAGAGAGTTATTAGTTTGTACTCCATCCAGCCTTTTCCTTGTTATAAGTGTGGGAGCAATGCTTTTTTTTTTCTTTTTTTTTTTTAACCTTCCTACCTGTCTGAGCTAAGAATCAAAAGCTTTCTTTTTTATTTTTTGTTTAAATATTAATTTAATAATTTAATTTTAGTGAACCAACCACTCATCCTACAAACTAGATCTTTACAAGTAACATGCATCTAATAATGTGCCCTCCCTTATTATATTTCCAACCCTGTTCAGATGAGAATACTATTTAAATTATGTCTTCACAATATTGTTACCTTTTCATTTTTAGTTTAAATGCATAAAAACAGACATGCATATTTCAATTATATCTGGGGCTTGACAAAATTTTGCTTTTCTTAATTAGTTTCATTATTCTCTTGTGCAAATATTGGTTCCTTGGTATTCATCTAAGATGGCTAGGTTTGTTAGCTTAGAAACCTCTATTCTCCTCTCTAGCATCAATATTGGTTTCATATGTAAGTATAAAGGAATACAATTATTTTCAAAGGAAGTCATTTAACCAATTTTCTGATGCAATGATTGAAAGATATAGCTTATTTTATCCTGATGAGTTGCAAATATTAAGTTTCTTGGGCTAGCACAAATTCAGAATACCATCAAGAATTAATTTCCTTACCCTATTTAATTATAATAAAATATTAATGATTGATCAAATAAAATTAAACAAAACACCTTCTAAAATGCCACCTTACAGATAGCTACAATAAAATTTAAGTTATTTGCACTCGAAAATTTAATCTGTAAGAGAGTGCACTTTTTTTTTTTTTTTTTTTTTTTTGCAGTACGTGGGTCCTCTCACTGTTGTGGCCTGTCCCGTTGCGGAGCACAGGCTCCGGACGCACAAGCTCAGCGGCCATGGCTCACGGACCCAGCCACTCCGCGGCATGTGGGATCCTCCCGGCCCGGGGCACGAACCCGTGTCCCCTGCATCGGCAGGCAGACTCTCAACACTGCACCACTAGGGAAGCCCGAGAGTGAATTTTTTGACATCTGCTTTTAAAAAACCCCAAACAAGAAGAGTTGAATGCATTTAAGTTTACTGTAAGATAGGGCTTTCATGCTCTAGTAATGCATAAATTGTTTGTGAAAAGATATTTCCCAGCATTTAAATACAAGCTAATATCAGTTTTTGAAATAATTTTGCCCTTGGAATATTTGGCAATCGTTTTATGTTCAATTTTATATTCATACACACACACACACACACACACACACACACACACACACAAATATTTTGCCAAAAAGGTTTAAATTCCAACTAAATGTTCAATGTTAAATCCTGAATGTCATCAGAGAACTTTGCTGTTCTCCTTTCTCTGTCCATGGGGTCTTAGACAACTAACGCTGTTAATCGAAAGTGCTGCTGTCATGTTTAGTTAAATCAAATAAAACCCAAATAAATAAAATTGGTGTGACATAAGGCATTCACTCTTTAGCAAACACTAAGAAATGTAAATTTAACCTAAATCTGGGAACCACAATAAGGGAGTGGTCGATATTTCAAGCACGTAGTAATGTGCAACGAAATTAGACTGAAAATATATTAACATTGGAGAAGTGTCAATTCTCTACAATAAATTCACTTCAACTTTCTGGAGTTTGCAACTCCAGGAGGGAAATAGGAGCTCCTCTTGTGCTGTATTATGCCCAGCAAAATAAAGAAGCTTTCTTTAGTAAACCTTGAGTTCCGAAGAAATCAGTAATCAAGCCATGGCTAGCAGAATAATTGCATTCCTCTCCCAGCCATTGTGGAGAGAGCAAGATATTGATGAAACATAGAGGCAGCAAAACAGACATCTTTGAATGATGTTATGTGTTTCTGGAAAAAGATCATTGGTTCAGAATTGGTCAATATTTATGAACCTTAGTTTATCAGCATCACTCTAGAGGTGTTTCTGCAAAGATTCAACTAAATATTGCAAAAATCAAAGTCATTTGATTTGAACAAAAAGCTTCCTCAAGAGACACTGCAGCGAATTGGGGAGGCTAGGCAAGGCTAGACAACACCTAAACTATCTTCAACTTTCAAATGTTTGACAAAATCATGGAATGACAATATCTGTCTGATTAGAAGAATATTTTAGATGACAGTTTCCAACTATAATTTAAAATTTCTAAAATGTATGCATCAATCTGAATATTTTAATAAATGCAAGCAAGTTAATAAAATGATGTTTTCATACCCAGGAAAACCTTCACCCATTAATTTCTAATCTAATTAACTCTGAGTTCCTTATTTGTTCTCAAAAATGACCTCTATTTTTTAATACTATCATGGCCTTTAGTTACTAAAAATCTCAACATTTTCACAGGAACTTATGCCAACAATCCCTCATTACATGATTTATACTGATAACATAGGAATGGATCTCCTAAAATTAAAAAAAATTACGTAGTTCTTCAAATTGATGGTTGAAAATGAAAGGATGTTGAAACTTCCATTGTCCTCAGAGCAAAGTCCACAGTCATTTATATGCAGTATAAGGCAGTTGAGGTTTTGACACCTGTATTACCAAATGTAGCATCCTCACTCATCACTTCCTGAATTGTAATATTATAATTTTTGTCCTAGCTTAATAAACTACTTTCAATCCTCAATATACCATACTTTTTCTGTTTTGTCTTGTTTGTTTTGTTTACTTTGCCTTAAAGATCCATATTTCCTTCTTTACTTGATTACTTCTTTCTCACACATTACTAAATTCTGTGATGAGCTCCTTATGAGAAGAAGTTTAAATTCCTAGTGCTTAACATAGTGTCTGGCACAAAATAACCAAGGTATACATGTTTGCTGAAAGTATGAATGGTTTGGAAAATGTCTGAGCTTCAATTCCTACAGTTTATAGGAGAGATGATTTAAAATCAGACTTTCTGGGTTCAGTCCCCTGCTCCCTTACTTAAGCTGTGGAGCCTTAAACAAGTCACATAAATTCTTTAAGTCCCAGTTTCCTCATCTATAAAATGGGCATAATAGGAATCCTATTTTATTGAGTTGCTGTGAGGATTTATAAGGTCACAGTTAATAAATGCTACTTGGTAGTATTATAATTTATTTCTCAAGAATGATAAATGATTTCAGGAAATAGTAGATTTTATAACATGAATGCCAATTTATTTTTAATTATGTACAAGACACACTGGACATAAAAATCATAAATAGCAAATGTGTTTTATGAAGAAAACTAAAAAAGAATTCATTTATCAGCTATTCAAACCTGGAAGCCTGATGACACAGATTCAAGAATGAAAATCTTCACCTTCTATTTTTGAAAAACATGATTGAACAAACTCACTCTCTACAAAGTTAAGTGTATTTTCTACTTCTTAAGAACACTTCCTCACATTTTAGCATGCAGACACACACACACACACACACACACACACACACATGAACATTCCACATTATCCAGTATTTTATACAGTCCTATAAAAATAATTGATCCTCAATGATATTAACACATTGGCAAATGCTCTCTTTTTACTCCATTTTCAAATGGCTTTGTAACTTAATTCAATGCACAAAGATAGGTTGAGCAACTCAAGTGACCATGGCAGAATCTTCCTCATCATTTTAAATGAACTTATCCTATCCACACAAAGGTGCTGCTTGAAGAGAACTAGAAACCAGTAACATAAATTAATCTGCTAAATCTATATTTTATTTGGCACTTGTCAGGGATTTCCTTCTGAATAAACTGTAGTATGCATTCTCCTGTTTAGGCTTACAAGACATTCTCTTCCTATCCTTTTCAATAAGTAGTGGTGATAAACTAAAAGGGAAAAGGTTAGGGCAAACATACTAATCTCTTTGTGACACCAACACCAGCTCCAATACTTGAGTTACTCAGTTAAGTATATTTATTCATTGATTTATCCATCAGAAACTGTGGAATAAATTACTGAGAAACTGCTACAACCGTGAACTTTCTTTAGCATAGGAGATGTAAAAATGTTCAAAGAAGACATGGTTCTTGTCCTCAAATAATTTCAATGGTATAGAAGAAGAAAGTAAAATATTCATTAGGTGTATTTAGAAATAATAACTATAAATGATCATTCTGGTGGACTATGAGCATTTATTGCCCAATTTAATCTGAGAAAATTAGACAATACTTTCATGATGAGACAAAATTTCTGTGGAAATCTGAAGAGTGAGTAGGAGATCACTGAGTGAAAGAGAGAGGGAAAACCTTAACTGGAAAAGACAAGAACAGGTGAAGGGGTCATGAGACATGAGGGAGTTTGGTGCATTAAGAGACTTAAGACCTTCCTGTCTTTCATCTTCCTGAGGGACTGCATGGAACATGAAATTTATGGGAATGAAGCCACAGTAATAGGCTAGTCATGCTTAAATAGAACATTAATGGTTTAGGTCTTAATCCTAAGAGTAGAGCAAAACATGGAAACCCTTTAAATGCAAATGTGTATTTTTAAAGTATCACTCTGTGTTGTGGAAAGAAAAGATAAGAGAGAGAAATCCTAAGAAGTGAGGAGATTAAAGAGAAGTTCATTTCGGAAATCCTGGACATCTCAGTATTGCCCTAGTTTATAGCATCCTTCATCAGTGGGAGATGTGAGACTGACATGAGGAGGTGTTAAAGGGTAAAAAGTGGAATGTTTTGATGATAATTTTATTTTATTTTGGTGATTTGAGGTTGAGAGAGATAGGACAGAAGGAACATGGGCAAGTATCACCTACCTCAGATTTATTCTAAAATATATTAAGAGCTATCACTGAGCAAACCCAGTAAGTGCTATTGATACTTCCCTGGGAGTGTCAGCTGTACTGGGCCTTTATACAGTGACCTTGGTGTATACATTTATACATTAACTGGATATCTTTCATGGTTTCACTCAACACCTTTTTTAAAATGTAAGTTATTTTCTTCTGCCTTTAAGTGCCAAAATTGCTCCTAATACACTTCTCTGCCCTCTACTTTCACTTCACTCACCAGAGCTGAATTGCATAGGAAACACTGTTTTAAGTTCTGTAACAGACAAAACAATGAAAACTTAGTGGAACCTGGAAAACAGCCAGTTTCTAGTATTGCCTTTATGAGTCTATAGGATTATGTAAAAGAAGGGCATATCAAAATATGCTACTTATTTTAAAAGTAGCAATTATTGAGTATATATTATTCTAGACATCACACTGGTACCTGACATACGTTATCTACTTTAGTATTTATCATAATAAATTCCATGGACCTTTATCACTATAACATATTTAGCTAAAATGTATATAATAGCCAAATAATTTTGGAAGCTCATACTAAAATGTCAAATACTGAAAGTTAAAACAATCCCTCAGAGGTTATTTAAAATAAATTTAACATTTAGGCTACTAAACATGTGTTTTTTCATAGCACTTAATAACAGCCCACCTAACTGATATTACACAGAATAAACTGGGGAAATGCTAATTCTATTACATCTTCACTATCATGAACTGCTCTGTTCAGCCTTTGATCACTCCTTATATTCCCATGAAAATGTCCAACTATCCAGTAAGAGTACTATGTTCTACTGTGTATATTCTTTGAACTCATCCAAACCTCCATATTGCTAATGTGCCATTTTTTTCCAACATAGCTACCCAAGTCTTTAATCATCTCTTTATTTTTTATCTTGGCAAAAGTCCATAGTCAGCATATCAATGATCTTCTTGTCCAGATTATCAACACACTGCTTTCTCATTTGTTGCAATAATGCAGGTTTAAAAGTATAGAGTACAACCACACTGTCTTTTCTAGCTCAAGCTACTGACCCTTCTGAGGGCAGCACATAAATAGAAAATAAAAGTTTACACAGTGGATGCCAATGACAAATGAGATCTCAACAATGATTAGTGTATTATATATTTGTCCCTAGTACATTTCCACTGCCAAGGATAGATATTTGAGATCTTCACCACTTTCCCACAGCATGCATATAAATATTTTTGTTTCCCATGAAGCCCTCAGAAGCCCTTTCACTATATTCACTCTTTGTTTATGATTTAATTCTCTTTGAGGACATCATTCACTAATGAATATATGTTTCAGTTCATCCTCATTTGCATGTGCTTCACTATTTACTGAAAACCACTGCCTGAATATTCCACCGACAACTTTGTTTGAACATATTTCCTCCTCCATCCCTTAAGGTTTTTAACTTCTCCATTATCCCCAATATTGGAGAAAGTCCACTCTCATGTATTATTTGTACCTTCCTCTGTCTCAGATTGATATCTGAGTAGTCTCAAAATCTTATAATTCTCTAGTCTTGGTTATCCTTAAAATTTTTGTATTGCATTTTCCCTACCACTAATACAACAACATCCCTTCCCTAAATTATTGCAAGATTTCCTACAAGTCTCCTTGCTACCCATCTTTGCTGTCTGAAATTCCCTATTCCCAGTAATACAGCAAGAAAAAACTTTCAAAAAAGTAAATATGGTTATCATACCTTGTTCAAAATATTTCAGTGCCTTAAACCATTCAGAATAAAATTCAAACTCCTAAACTGACACAAACACCTCACTTTCGTTTTCAGCTCTGCCTTGTCCTTCCCTTTTATTACCCTTCTTCACATAATGCTCTTCTCATTTTTCACTTAGCTAGTATCTTCAAATATTTTGTCCCTAAATGCAATCATCACTTCTATCAAAATTTCTATACCCTTAAAATTTCATTCATTGACCTTTTTTTGAAGTTCCATCATATCACACATCATATTACAATTGTAATTTTACTTAGCTGTCACTAAAATTAAACAAGTTTCTTAAGGGCAAGGATTATATTTAATATTTTATATCTAGTTCTGAAGACTCCATCTTGCAAAGAGTGGGTGATCAATTAATGTGTGTGTAACAATTTATAGATTTTACAAAATATTCATAGAGATATTAATGAATTTTATTTATTAGAAAATCCCTAAGGGGAAATATGTTTCTACCCTGAGTTCTCACAGAACAAAAAATGAAGTAACTGTAACATGCCATTGAATTCCCTGACACAAAATTTGATGCAATTTCCATTAAATTTTATCACATAAAGTCAATCCAAGGCTAGATTCCCAAAATAAATAATTTCCATTCCAATGTCATGGCTTTGAAAGGTAAGTAATTCAGACAAAGTTTTTATTATTCAAATATTAATTCAAATGTATTATATATATATATATATATATATATATATATATATATATATATATATATGCAGAGTCAGAAAAGAGTAACCAAAGATAAACATATCTACGCAAAATCTTATGAGCACAGTATTATGTCAGTTACTTATTATCAAATGGCTTCCAATTGAAAATTGTGTTTTGCCACTTGAATAATTTAAATGTATTTTAAAGTGACTTGGGATGTGCATCTCCAGTATTAGTCTGTTACTTTACTTACATTTCCAGTTTTTAAATTTTGTTTTTTTATGATCACAACACTTTCTATCCAAGCTCAGTCATTATGCTGACTTTGAACTTTCTCATATAAGTAGCAGGCACTCCAATAAAAGGTCACCCCAACCCTAGTGATTTAATGAATATAAATTGAAGAAAATTTAGTCTTCAAAGATCCCACAGATATTTCCATTTTCCATTGCATTTCTCATATTCACTACAGAACTTGGATTTGCTTTCTTAAAGTCTATTAGAGAAATGTTAACCTTAGTCAATAAGCATTGAAGCACTTACTGTGTACTTTATATACATTTGAACTTTTGGACATTGAACTAAATTACCTGGATATTTTCTTCATCTCTAAAGTGAGTTAGTTTATTTTTTAATACATCTTTATTGGAGTAAAACTACTTCACAATGCTGTGAGTTGGTTTTCAATAGATTATTTCTAAGGCTCTTTGCAGCCCTAACTAAGCTGCTTTAAGTTGAGGCATCTATTTTTATATTTAGAAATAAATATTTAGTGTTACCAATCTGAGGTCCAGCGGCTTGCTGCTTGAAAATCAATATGAGAGAGACAGAAATGTTGGTAAAGGGAAAAGTTGCTTTTAATCTGAATGCCAACAATCTGGGGAGATGGTAGACCCAGTGTCCCCCCAAAATCACATCTGAAGATTCTGTTTGGCCATGAAAGTTTTTTTAAGGGAAAAAGGAAAGCAATCTCAGTTAATCAATGAGGTTGATGGTCAGAGTCCTCACCATTCCCCACTGTGTGCTGGTTTGTGTGCAGACTTGCCAACTTCTTGTGCTTTTTCTTTAGATGCTATCTTGTTCACACAGTTTGTGAGATTGCTAAAGGGGAAGCTAGGGAAGAGATCTGGTCATCTGTTAATTATTCTTGATTTCTACTTCTTTGATCTAGGGAAATAATCAACACATTAGGTAAGTTATTGGATGATCAAAAGATTTGAAAGGTGTGGGAGGGCTGGAGATGAATAGAGCAAGGGGTGCCTGGTTTAAGGTTAATGTTAAGACAAAGGGACCTCTGGCAGAGAGCTCTTTCCTAAAAAGAACTCTTGCCTAACAAAAGATGCTTACATTAGGACTTACTACTTTACAACTAGAACATAAAGGTGGACATAGCAAACAAAGTATAATAACTCTTTTTCTCAGGCTATATTCATAGATAAAAATTATCAAGTGAAATAAAAGTTTATTCACCTCTATAGATTATGACCAGTGTTGAGTCAGTGTTGTTTTCTATACTCTAAATGAGATCACCTCTCCTTCCTTCTGCTTCCGGTTGAATAGTTCATACCATGACAAAGGGAGTGGGAAGTGTTCTTCTACAGGATGTCAGATAAGTTTTGCCAAAGTCAAGTGCTTATTCAGTTCCCTTTCTCCTATTTGGATTTCTGGTTTCCTTGCCCTGTAGCTTATATGTCAACTATGGGTTTATACTGCAAATTGTCATTTTTCTACAGCATAATGCTGGCCTATCGTGTATGATTTGGATCTCTGACTCTCATTTTGGGAACCCATTTTGTCTTCCTTCCTCCTATTATTTTTTCTCTCAGTTTTAGTCAACCTATTGCATTTCCTGTATCATCACAACCCTACTCTGTTCAGTGTCCTGTGTCCATGAGGGGTATCTTTTCTCTTGCCAGCACTTTTTCCCAAGACATTGGCAATTCCAAGTACCTCATCTATTTTATCTGCTTCTCTTCAGTTCTTTAATTCCTAGAGTTTCTGCTCCACTTCATATGTGTTGGGGTCACAATCATTATTTCTCACACTTCCTGGCTTCTAAATAATAAAAAAATGTATCCATAGGGTAACCATAGGGAGACAAAAGAGATCAAGGTGTTGCCTTTATTAGGTGATGTCCAATAATTACCAAAGTATAGGATCTTGAGTAAGGCAGATTGCAGAAAAACTGTGTTACTTTAAGTCCAAATTGAACTTCCCTCTACTTTCTACAAAATCAAGATGTTTAGACCCACCTGAAAGAAATATGAACTTTCAGAGGACTATTGCTCCACATTCGTCGGGCTTTCTGTACTACAAAATGTTCGACTTCTAAGAACTCTCCTTGGTATCAGGGAAAATGCAATAGAGAGAAAGCCAGCTAGTGCTTTCTCAACATAATATGTCTTTGCCGTATTAAAGATGTCCATAAAAGCCAGATTTACAACAAACGAAGGTAAATATTGACCAAAGCAGGCTTGATAGTCCCTTTAGCTTGACTAAACTTTAGATAGGTTTCTTCCTGACCATGACATCCTTTGTTTTTCTATCCCTTTGAGATGTAAATTTTATCCCAGACTCTTGACTATTTTACGACCCGGAATGACCTGCTCAAGAACCTGAGAAGCATCCCTTTGAAATGTAACCATGGAGGATTATAACACTATCATATAGGCTAGTTGTCTATAGGAAAGTAGATAGGAGCCTAGTTTTGATAAATGCTAATTAGCAAAAACAGATGTCATAATCACATTGAACATTGAACAGTCTCCTCTTTAATGTCCTGAAATATTTTCCCATTAGCTCACCCCAACCCCAAATGCCTAAAAACTCTCCTGCATTCTTATTTCATTGGAGTTAAGTTCAATCTCTCTTCACTATTGAAATAGTCCAGTGCAATTTCTCTTTGATAGTATTAATACATCTTGAAGAAGAATCCAATAAATAAAGTGGGGAAAACTAGAAAGATTCCTATTAGAGAAAGGGACAGCACATACATGTTTTGTAAAAACAGGAGGAGCAGAATGATCTTTCCTCCCCTTCACTCATGACAACACTATTTATACTTCATTTTCCTAGAGTAGAGTACAATCTAAATGCCCCAACATATATGAAGGAGAATACAATAAGAAAATTAAAAATAATGACTTTTGGAGAATGTGTTAATTTTTATTGGGCTTGAGCTGGAGATTCAGCAGG
>NW_006794736.1:1734495-1848918 GCF_000442215.2 Lipotes vexillifer | reverse complement strand
AGATTCAGCAGGATACATGCTTGCAAACATCAAATATTTGAAAGATTTAGAAAGAAAAGTCATATGGAAATGGGATTCAGACCTGTTTTTTGTGGTCCCAAAGAACAGTACCAAGACTAATGTATACAAGTTAAAATGGAAAATGTTTCAGTTCAATTAAAAAAGAAACTTCCAAATCCCGAAACGTTCAAAAACGGAATACGCTCCATGGTCTTGGAAGGTAGTGAGTGCAGTGTCAAAGGATATAATGACACAGTGGTTTAGGAGACCTTGATTGAAATGTTGAAGAGAAATTTCAAACACCACAAGACTATGTGAGAGCCAGGTGTGATTTTCCCTCTATCCTGGATTTTTTCTCCTATTTTTATTTATAATATGGAGAAGAAATTCATATGAAATTGACAGAAGGGACACAGTATTAAATATCTTTTGTAACAAACAAAAATATTAAATAGTTTTTACACAAACTAGAGATGGGGACACACAAACATACACACACACACTCACACACTAAAGTCAATTTCCATCTCTGAAGAAGTTTTTCTTAAAATACTTGTTGGAAATAGAAAAACAAAAACAAAAACAAAAACAAACACATACAGATATACTATTAACATAAATTCTGGAGAGCTGTATTACTATGAATCCTTTGTGAGCAACCTATAGTCCTTGCAGGGATGAAAAGAAACATTTTTGTTATTGTTCCATCTTTTATGGTCATTAATAGCCTTTTAAACTGAAAGTTCTGCATCTCAAAGTTCTTTTCTTCACTTTGTTTTAACTGCATCTTTCATCTCCAAGCTAAATTAAGCTATATATCACAGGAAACATAAAGTAGACCAATGACCTTAAGAAATTCAGAAATGGTGGGATCTTTGATTTTCAAAATAGATTAAAAATAGTATGACTTCAGATGGCCCTGTTGAATGACTCTTCTGGGAAGATCAGCCTGTGACTATTACTGTGATTTGTCCACTGTGTTGGACTGTAAGAAGATTGTCAATTACCACACAGAGTATGTTTTGCAGAAACCTTTTCTGAAATGTATAACAGTTCCAGCAGCTGAGTAGAAAATTACCAAATATTTCCTGGTCACCAAATAAACAAGGTCAGATACTGCAGTGATATGAAATGATGGCCCAATGATGGTTATAAATCCAAACCAAACAAAATTCTAAAATTCATAATATATCCTAATGTTCACAGGTATCGACTTGGCCCATGCATTCCCTGACTTTCACTGGCCAAGAACTGGATAGAACAGACTCACTGAAATTTTAAATACCAGATGAAAACACATATATTACTGATGGGAGGTTGTCAATAACATCTGCATCAAATAACAACATTTTATTATTCAGTTATTCTCTATATGACCCTATGAGGATATATAGTTATAAAACAAAGCATGTAGAGGATTTTAATATTTCTAACTATGTGGTTTTCTATACAGACAGGACTATCACTGTGAAACCACAGTACATAATTTTAATGTAACATATGAATGTCCTATAACTTTGTTGTGATGTAAATAGGATGGTTGCCACTTTAAATAGTTATTTAACTGATGTAATAAAAACCTCGGACTTCCCTGGCTGTCCAGTGGTTAAGACTCTGTGCTTCCAGTGCAGGGTACGGGGGTTCTATCCTTGGTCGGGGAAGTAGATACCACATGCCTTGTGGTGAGGACAAAAGATTTTAAAAAATCTGATTTTCAAGATACGTGAGTAAAAGTGCTATTTTCTTCCTTAAGAGTCTTACCCTAAAAGTTTTCTCATTTACTTTCCACCAAAATAAAAGTAAATGTATATTATGCTTCCTGTTATGTATATACGTCATCAATTTAGACTTAAAACAGAAAGGAATTTTTAAAAATAATGCGATAATAACAACATTAATATGAGATATTCCTGCCAGATTCTACAGATCAAGGCATGTGTCTCTTTTTGTGTTCTAAATAGCCTATACTTCCTTAAGTAAACAACTCAGATCATTGAGCATGTCAACTTATAATTTCCACTCTTCTGCTCTTTCTAGTTGTCTCCAGCACCAGAACTTCTCAGTTAAATTAAAGTGACAATCTGAATTCACTTGGGGTTACAGACCTTGCTCTCCATACACTTAAAGAGAATTTCCTCTAATCATTTTGTGTTAAAACTAAGGAAGGATTGAAATTTTCAGCATCTCTGCTCTCTAACATCTAGAAATTTTTAACTTTTTTTTTTTTTTTTTATGCAGAGGCAGAAGTGAAGGGAAAAAAATAATATAGGTTACATAACCAATGAAAAACCCCATGTTTTTTCTTAAGGTATATAATTTTCTCTATTTTAGCAATCAGATATAATAGTTTTCATTGCATGATCTCTTGGTAGCATTAAATAACTCAGAATGGATTTTAAAACTATTTTCTTACAGTTTTTTTTTTTTAAACAATTTTTTTTTTTTTTTTGCGGTATGCGGGCCTCTCACTGCTGTGGCCTTTTCCGTTGCGGAGCACAGGCTCCGGACGCGCAGGCTCAGCGGCCATGGCTCACGGGCGCAGCTGCTCCGCGGCACGTGGGATTCTCCCGGACCGGGGCACGAACCCGTGTTCCCTGCATCGGCAGGCGGACTCTCAACCACTGCGCCACCAGGGAAGCCCTTCTTACAGTTTTGAATAGTAATTTCCAAAGATGTTCAATTTTTTTTTTTCAATCCAGTGTCTAGCATGTAAAATGTTATCAACACATTCATAACAATGAAAAGTTTATTTTTTCTTAGCAGAAGGATATTGTCTTTGACAAATTAACCGGGTTCAAGTTTGTATTAAATAGAAAACTTGATTTCTTTTCCATAATAGTTCCTATATGTGTGCATTTTCATCTCAAAAAAAAAAAAATGTGAGTGCCACAACCCCCCTTGTATTTACAATAAAACTTCTTTAAGTTAATTAGAATAGAATTTCAAATGTGGGAAGACAGTGTGTACACTGCTCAGTGACATACTGGCTACTGAAATTGGACTCTAAAATGACTGTGATAAGCAGAGAGGATGCTCAGGAAAAATGATGGGATGTTGAAAGATCCTAAATTTTACTGAGAAAGTAAAAGAGTACCAAACCTGGGGAAACCTGTGAGAGAAATGATTATTGCCTTTAAAGTAGTTCTGAAGATTTAAGGATAATATAGACCTGTGCTGTCCAATAAGTAGTCAGTAGTCATATATGGTTATTTAAGTTTAAATTTGAATTAAGGAACATTTAGTTTAATTAAAATATAAGTTTATGGATTTCAGTAGCAACAATTTAAGTGCTCCATAGCCTCATGTGGCTAAGGTCACCTTATTGTACAACACTGATACAGAACATTTCTGCTATAACAGAAAGCTCTGTTGGACAACAGTGACATAGATACAAGTGAATATATATATTTTTTAAGCCAGAGATCTCTTCCCCCAAATCCTCACACATGATATATTTTTTCATGTATTTCTTAATCTCACATATGAATGTCCTAGAGATCCATAGAAGGATTCTAGCACAAAAATAATTTTTATCTTTCTCTGTCTTCTTTCTAATAAAAGGTAGATCTCACTCTCCTTCAAATATCCCAAAACTCTTTTTCCTGGTACCTACCCAAACTAGCTTTAGAAAAAAAGAAGAAAAAAAAAAACTGCTTTCAAGTCACTTAAAACTTAGGGTGAATCTCTTCTTTTCTTGCCTCATTGAGACATACCTCACTGTCTTTTATTTAAGAAATATTAGTCAACACATTATCTCAGGAGGTCATTTGGGAGGAAAGGGAGATTATTTTCCAACAACCTTTATTAAAACAGATACTTGCCTATTTGCATGTCCAGTACATGTGCTAATGCCCTAGCTTTGACAGACTATAATGGAAATCTGTCTACCAATTAGTTCTACTCTGTACACTTTTATCATGTACAATACACAACACCAAGAGCAACCTAAGTGAATTATTTATTCACATCAGTTATTCCTTAAATAAAGAGATATTATTTATTTACTCTGTGGTGGGCATTTGGTTACTCTAAGAGTGCAAAAATGCTTAAGAAATTGTTTCCACACTTCAGGAGCTTACAATCTAGGAGAAAATATTCCCTTAAAGATCATTGAAACACTAAGTAATGGCATGTCATTTCCTATTTAGCTACATGTAGTGGATACACATATTTTAATAAATAATTACAGCTATCACTTATTTATTGCTTACTTTGTTGAAGATGTACAAATAGCAGATAGGCACATGAAAGGATGCTCAACATCACTAATCATTAGAGAAATGCAAATCAAAACCACAGTGAGATATCACCTCATACCTATCAGGAAGGCTATCACCAAAAAGTCTACAAATAACAAATGCTGACGAGGATATGGAGAAAATAGAAGCTTATACACTGTTGGTGGGGATGTAAACCAGTACACACAGAAAACACTATGAACTTTACCTAGAGAAGTTGAAAATAGAACCATCACATGATCCAGCACTCTCACTTCTTCATATATATATATATAAAGAAAACAAAATCACTGTCTTAACAAGATATGTACTCCCATGTTCCTTGCTGCATTAGCCAACACGTTAGAGTCTGTCGATAGATCAATGGATAAAGATGATGTAAATAAAAAAATAAATGAAACAGTGTTCTTCAGCCTTAAAAATGAAGGAAATTCTGACATTTGCACCAATTTGCATGGATGAATCTGTAGGTCATTCTTCTGAGTGAAATAAGCCAGAGAGAGAAATACAAATACTGCATGATATCACTACTATATGGAAATAAATAAATAAATAAAGTTGAACCCATAACTTACAGAAACAGAAAGCAGATTTGTGGTTTCCAATAATTAGGGGCTGAATGCAATAGGGAGAGGCTGCTAAAAGGACACAAACTTTCAGTTATAAGATGAATAAGATCTAAAGTTCTGAAGTAAAATCTTATCACTCTGATAATACTGTAGTGCATAAATTAGAATTGCTAAGATAATATAATTTTAGTGTTCTAACTGAAAAAAAAAAGTAAATATTAAATATGTCAGTTAATGGATGTTTTAAATCACTAGCTCTATGATTGGGAATCCTTTTACAATGTATACATATATCAACCCATCACATTGTATTCTTTAAATATATTAGTTTTGTTTGTCAACTTGTCAATAAACCTGAAAAAAAATTACACTTATATCTTTATATTTGTCAAATAATTTTCTGTGGGAAAGAACTGTAAACCAGACAATGAATTTTGTTGTTGATAGGGCAGACATATTGCCACCAATCAGTTAATACTGTGAATGCCAGAGCTTGGGTAAGACTGTTCCTTACCTTGCATGACTTTTTTTCATCCCAGAGGTAGGTAGATATTCAATGATCAGTTAAAACTTGTATTCAAAGGAAATCAAATTAAAACAATAACAGCACATTATTTTTACCAGGGAACTTATCAAAGTAAAAAAAAATTTATTATAAACCTATTTAAAAATATCTAGATTAGTGAATTTGTGAATGAAGCAGCCACCTTTAAATACCATTGGTAGATATATAATCAGTAAAACACTTTCTTAATGACACTCAAGTATGTATTCATACATGATGCATGATGAGGAAAATCAAAGAATATGTATTTATAAACTTAGATTTAATAGGACCTTTCTTAAAATTTATCCAGAGAAATAGTCACATAAACTTGAAAAGAGATATATACAAATATCAATTTCAACTACATAGCCCAAATTAGCTAATCATTGAAAACAAGTTAAAAACTCATCAATATGGATATTTGACTCATAATTAAAATGAATTTTAATTCATTATGCCCTGACATAAAGAAATATCCATGATATATTTCTAAAAAAAATGAACACCTTGAAAAATATACATCATATACATAATAATGTACATAATATAACACAAATTTTGTTTTAAAAAGTAAAGGAAAACATTTTAAATAATATATGTATCTATATTTACTAGAATAATTAAAGAAAATTCATATAAGCATTCTTATCTTCAAGTGAGAAAGTGGGCTTTAGAGAATTTCAGTTTTTCATGCAATTGAAGAAAGGAATATTTTCTTTTGCTTCATTATCATTACTTTATCAGCTGGTACAATCATTTCTTTCAAGTTATATTATCAAGTGCTGGACTTTTAAATTAAGTAATGAGATAATTATGTATTATTTGAATTTTTATAATTGATTTTCTTTTTAATCAGAGAGCAATGTAATATTTTTTCATGCTATGCATTCCATTCTTACTTTATGTAAGGTAATGATAAGCCCTGTCCTGCCAAATTCACGGGACTGTTACCAGCTGAACTAAGAGAGCATATGAAATAAAATAACATATGAAAATCCATTGGCAAGTATAAAGTGCTGTGCTAATACCATATAAGGAGGATCCTTGAAAGGAGTCAATAACACTTTTGTTCTTGGGAATCAATAAAAAAATCGATGTCATGTAACTATCTTTTTATATTTGGAGAATATAAATCCTTATTCCTGGGTTGATACTACCTATCAAAAATAGTTGTTGTTAAGAAAGATTATAAAATTGTGAAGAGCTGTTAAAAAAGAAAATGTTACAAAAATTGCAGTTTGAAACATGAGAGCTAAGATAAATTATACTGATGGCTTCCAGAGAAAACTTTACTTCATTCAATAAATTTGTGGCCACATTGAAATTTTATAAATTTCCCCATTAAAGTTCTTCATAACTATTTTATAAAATTCAGCAACTAATTAATATTTAAACATTTTATTTCGTTGTCATGTCTCTTTTGTCTTCCTTAGTCTAGGAGACCTTTTACTTATTTCTTCTTCATTTTTTTTTCTCTTTTATCACATTGACATTTTTATATAAATCAAGCCCGTTGGTTTTTAGAAGTCCCTCAGTTTAGATTTGTCTGTTTTCCTCATGATTAGATATAAACTGAACACTTTGGCAGTGATGTTGCATAGGTAATGCTTTTTTCTTCTCAGTGACTTTGTATCAGGACATACATATTGTCTTTTTTGCACATAATAGATAATGTTGGATTGAATTTTTTGATTAAGATGATGACCATTTGCTTTCTCTAATATGAAGAGAAAATTATTATCTATGTAATTAATAAGTGTTCTCTAGAACATTTGGAGTGGATTCTTTTTTTTAAATGAGAATATCAACAAGACAACGTGAGTCAATGAACACCTCTTATAATTAAAAATAAGCAAACACACACAGCAACAGATGAAACGGGTTAATGCAGAGAAAATTGGAAAGATTGCCTAGGATCTTTCTGTGGAAGAGTTTTGAATCTTACTATAGACATTTTTTTTTCTTTTGAAGTGAAAGAGTATGTTGAAGCATTAGAAATAAATCAGTTATAGCATGGTATAGGATAAGGAGAATATTTTCCAGTATTTGATATTAGATCGTAAAGAAAACATGCAATAATAAGAGCTGATGTGAGAAAGGTCTACAAGGGTTTGTGATGAAATCAGATTTTAGGGCTTCATATGAGTAAAGAGTGAAAAATAGATTTATAGTTTTAAGTCTGGATAACTCAAAAACTGAAGGTGCCATTAACATTGTTTTTAGTCAGTCAGAGTGGGATTTAAGAGGAAGATGGTTACTATACAGGTTTAGTCCAGCTGCAAACAGAAGATCACATGACGTTTTGTTGAAGTTGTGAAAAGTGATCACTCATAACTAGAAAAATAGGAGTGCAAAGCCATAAAAGTAGATTTGGCTGTAACTTGAAGAGAGATAAAATGTGTGACCATGGATGTGATTATGTACTTTGAAGCAAGAATGATGAAAAGAAAGATGGAGATTAGCACACTGGTCCTTGAGCACTAATCCTTAGTTTTAAAAAGAATAAGAATGGATGCAAGCAAAGCAGAAAAAGAAAGAATGCTTAGAGGAAGAGGAAATATCCAATCATATTGTAATACTATGGAAATGTAATGAAGAAAGTTAGGAATTTCTATAATTATGAGGCTGACTGATCAACGTAATTAAATGATGAAAAGAATTAAAAAAATAAATTATGGAGAAATTTTAGTCAATTGGGAGATACTGTTGAGTTCTGAGAAACTATTTCAATAATGGGAAGAGTGGGAGAAAAAGTCAGACTCAGAAATAATAAAGAGATAATCAGTAGTGCAAAAAACAGAGAAGGTAGTGGAAAGTAGAATTTATATTGAAAAAAAATTTCAATTATCAGCACCATTTACATTAAAATTCTATGACTATTGAAAATGTTCAGAATATTCTGAAAATATATCTTGCTAATTTCTTATTTTATAAAGCTTTATAAATCTATATAGTCTGTACAAAAACAGTACAAAAAATTAGTATGCCAATATGTATTCAAAGGTCAGACATGTTGCACTTAACACTTTCAGTTGAAAATATTTGGGCTGATTCCCTCTCTTCTTCATTGACCAGAGAAGTCTAAGTCTTCCCATTTGCTAGTCTGCCTTGCACATCTACTATACTTATAAATGATTATTAAGCCCCTCACAAAAAATTTATAACTTGCAATTTTATGGTACAAAATGGGATTCCAAGAAATAAACAGAAATTGTTAATCTGGGTTTATAGAACATGAAGTTTGCCTGGCAATCTTTATCTATGTATGAATTAGGTCTCTTCAAGTTCAACATTTAATATAGGAATAAACGAGCCTCTCTAATTCTCAGGAGCTGTCTGAAAACTTTATCTCCACAGCTTTGAATTTTTAATAACCATTTGCTGTTTGCAAATTATCATATTCTTAACCAAGTTTTATTCCCAATTTATTCACTTTCCCTTTTTGAAAAATTCTGAACATCTTTTGAGCATATTCTCAATAATGAAAGCTTATGAATTTTATTGTGATTATACATGAAAGGTTATTGACGGGTTTTTTTCCTCCATATCCAGTGCCAGAATATTTAGTTCCTTAAAAAGTCTCTACTAGAAGGCCAAAACCTGTTTTACATTGTACAAACAATTACTAAGAATGCCTGCTAAAGCACTGAAAAGGGCTCGAGGAAGCTCTAATTAATTTAATTAGAAAGGAGACTGGCAGGGTTATTTTCTCAAATTGAGAAATAGTGAGACAGCATCCCCAAAAAAAGAAACAAAGAAAGAAAAAGAATCAATGGCATAGGTCTCTAGTCATACATTACTTTCAGCCTTGTAATTATTGACCTTTCCTTTTACACTGGAAAATGTGTACTACTGTGAAAATGCAAGACATATTCTGGACTTGAAATCTGCAATCTGTGGCTATAGAATTTAGTTCTAAGAGTGGAATGAACCAAGAAGCAAATGTAGCTTTATGTGACTTTGTGCTACTTAGTCTTTTAGGAACCCAGCTTTTCTTTGGGGTTAGAGGCAACTTGTCATTCTGGATTCATATGTTGCATACAGAGGGGCACTCACATTGGGTTATTGGTCAGCCTTGAATGTCAAAGATGGGCAAGGACATTTTAGTCACCTGGCAACTTAGCACCCTTGTTCAACTCACATCTCATATGGAAATGATATTTTCAAGAGATGACACCTGAAAGGGAGAGACCCAATTATAAAACACAACAGGATTAATAACAAGTATATCTATTTTCTGAGTTTGGGAGTCATTTTATCCTAAAACAGGGTAAAAATTAAAATAACTATCAGCATTCTTATTAATATGTTCAGTTACCAATATCCATGCATATCCTTCTGAGTTGTAAATATATTTGATTAAATTGCCTAGAAATTCTTTCCTGTTTTTTAAGGATCTTCAGTATATAAGCAGAGTAGAAACCTTTAGATGAAAAGATATCTGTTGAAAACATACTGATTGAAATTATGAATATTTCAAAAGTAAATATTCCAGGTGAATTTTTTTAGATATTCATTACTTTTTATTCCATAAAAAATGGTCTTTTAAAGTATATTTTTGCTTTTTATTAATTTTCACAAATTGTATTCATCCATTTATGTTTTCAGTTTTTGAAAAAAATTATCAAGTACTTTCTATTTGCTAGATGCTCTACAGATGGACCTTTGTCTTCATAGACACTTGGTAGAGGTTACAAGCATTAATCTACAATCACATAAATGTAAATGTGCAAATGTGACAATTGCTCTGAAGATAAAGAATTTCACTGAGAACTTTTGCCAAATAAGGGTAGTTATATAAAGAATCTCCCAAATTAGAAGAGTGAGAGTTAGTTAATAAAATGTATTTATAAATCTGGAAAACATCATGAAAATCTTTGCAATAGGAGAGAATTTATTGAATAACTAAACTATTAATGAAGATCACTCCAGAATAGGCATAAAGAAAAGTTGAAGATAAGCTAACAAGATAGATAAGGTGATCTTAGAATACATATGTAATTTACACGTTTCAACTCACTATTTTACTATGTTATTTTGCTCTTTAAAATATTTACTTTGTTCAAAGTCAGAGATATTTTCTCCACTTATATATGTGCTCTGTGTATAAGTATATTTGTATGTATATATATACAAATGTATAAACACATCTCCTCTCACACACAAACACACACACACATGAATATACATATATATATGCATATATATATATATATTTCTAAACTTTTAAGCAGCTTTTACAGATTATAATTAATAGCCTTCCATGATTTTGCATTGCAAAAATTCAAAGACATAAGTCACGTTAAGAAAATCTTTTTTGATCCACCTCCTAGAGTAATGGAAATAAAAACAAAAATAAACAAATGGGACCTAATGAAACTTCAAAGCTTTTGCACAGCAAAGGAAACCATAAACAAGACGAAAAGACAACCCTCAGAATGGGAGAAAATATTTGCAAAGCAATCAATGGACAAAGGATTAACCTCCAAAATATATAAGCTCATGCAGCTCAATATTCAAAAAAAACAAACAAAAAATGGGCAGAAGACCTAAATAGACATTTCTCCAAAGAAGGCATACAGATGGCCAAGAAGCACATGAAAATCTTCTTAACATCACTAATTATTAGAGAAATGCAAATCAAAAGTACAATGAGGTATCACCTCACCAGTTAGAATGGGCTTCATTGGAAAATCTGCAAACAACAAATGCTGGAGAGGGTGTGGATAAAAGGGAACCTTCTGGCACTGTTGCTGGCAATGTAAATTGATACATCCACTATGGAGAACAGTATGGAAGCTCCTTAAAGAACTAAAAATAGAATTATCATATGACCCAGCAATGCCACTCCTAAGCATATAACCAGAGAAAAACCATAATTCAAAAAGACACACGCATCCCAATGTTCATTGCAGCACTATTTACAATAACCCGGTCATGGAAGCAACCTAAATGCTCATTGAGATATGAATAGATAAAGATATGGTACGTATATACAATGGAGTATTACTTAGCCATAAAAAGGAATGAAATTGGGCCATTTGTAGAGACGTGGATGGATCCAGAGACTATCATACAGAGTGAAGTAATTCAGGAAGAGAAAAACAAATATCGTATATTAACACATATATGTGGAACCTAGAAAAATGGTACAGATGAATCATTTTGCAGGGCAGAAATAGAGACACAGATGTAGAGAACAAACGTATGGACACCAAGGAGAGAAAGTGGTGGTGGGGGGTGTGATTAATTGGGAGATTGGGATTGACATATACACACTAATATGTATAAAATGGATAACTAATAAGAACCTGCTGTATAAAAAAAAATAATATAAACTTCAAAAATTAAAAAATATATATATAATGTTGTGTAGAAGGATTAATAGTAAAATTACATTTGCCAATAAAATCAGGCATTTTATTACAGTATAATATGAAACCACTAAAGATTTCAAAGTTATTATTCTTTATATTTTATCTACAACCAGATACATGTATCACTGCTGCCTCAATGTCTATGAAGTCTGAAAATAAGTTTGAACTTTGAGACCTACTTCAATAGCTAGGTGCTTTCTGTTTTCTCTGTCTTGGCATTGTGCAGAATTATTGGATGCAGTTATTGGCAGAGATATGGATTGTAAATTATTTTATGCTCCAGGCAAACTTGAATAGTCAAATAATTTTGATCATTCAATAAATTTTTAAACATTTGTCTTTCTCTTTGTAAATATATGTGTTATTTATATGTTTGGCATTTGGAGGGTTATAGCTATTTGACTTCTGTTTAACCATCTCTATCTTTCATAATTCTCCAAAACCTGATGTTACCTAGACCATGGAGCCCTTTCCAATTACTGTTGTTGAAAATAATTTCCCTTTCTTTTAGTCCATATTACATTTTAATAACTCTCATGGTACTTACTTTACTTCATTTTGTAATCTTTGTGTTTACTGTTCACACCCCATTAATTTTTTTTTTATTGTCAACTCTAATATGAAAACGTCTCAATAATGTTTTGGACCAAGTGTTGAAAGCATATTAACTGAAATATATTAAAGTGCAGTCTAAACCCCACATGGTATGCTTTGTATTAGGCTGCCTCTAACTTCACAGAATGAAATTACAGTATGATATTAGTGTATAATAATGTTCGTAGAACGCAGAATCTAATACAAACTGAAACTGTGAACAAGCCTTTAGTAATGCATGAAGAACCTCCAAGAACAGTTAAATAATCTGGGCTTGACTGCATGGAAAATCAGCCTGCTGGATGGTCTCAAGGAACCTTGCCTTCTCCTCTTTGTGTAACTTCTTCTCACGTTGAACAGGACTAACGTTTGTAAACAATAAGGTATTGCAGATATGACAGAACGTGAAGCTATAAAAAGAAATCAGGAAAAGGCTTTATGGATTCTGTCTTCTCTCACTGTATTTTTTATTCTGGGGTAAGAAGCCCTATGGAGAGTGCCATGAGAAGAGGGACAAAGCCTTTCACCAAAAGCCAGCAAACAAGTCAATCCCTCCTGCCAACAGACACATGAGTGCGCTATATTGCAAGTTGATCTCTGGCCCAAGTCAAGCTTTAAATAACTGCAGCCCTGGCCACCATCTTGACCGTGACTCCTGAGAAACCCTGAGACAGAACCATCTAGCTAAGCCACTTCGGCAATTTAATTTTGAAAACTAGTTTAAGACACTTTCATCTTTCTCTGTAAGTCAGCGGTCCCCAACCTTTTTGGCACCAGCATTCCTGATCCTCAAAAACGGTGTGAGATAAACATTTGTTGTTTTAAAATGCTAAATTGTGGGATAATTTGTAATACTGCCATAGATAAGTATTATGACATTTGATCTGTCAATCAGTATAGCTAAATACTGAGTGTTTATGATGGGCTAAGTGCTAAGCTAAGCACTTCCTTTGCCTTGTATCATTTATCCTTCACACAATAAAAACCTATCTGGTATTAATCATATTTTACAGATAAAAATTATAAACACTTATAATTTCACCTGAATATTATGCCCCCCAAAAGCTGTTAAATGATGGAGATAAAGTATAAACGTTTAATTCTTGTCCTAAGCTCTAACTGTAGGAAAGATATTTTCTTTGGGGTAGCAGATGATGAAAATGTTTATATGGTGTCATCTCTGATTTAAATGTATAATTCATTAGGAAGATAGTAGAGTTATTGATGAGCATTTAGTAAAACATAAATGCCAAAATGAACGATTGAGTTCTATATGATTTCATAACTATGAGAGATAAATATATGCTGGAAATATTCATGAAATTTCATTAGAAAGAAGAATTTTTGCTGAGAAAACTTGTGATAAGACAGAGGAGGATCAAGATTCATATTTCACAAACAGTTATTTGTTTTGGTATCAGGAATAATAATTGCTTATATGAGAGAAAAAGTATTTCAAAGTGTGTGTTCAAAAGTAGTGATGAGACAAGATGGAAAAGGTAATTTGAAGTAAGGATTTAGAAAGCACCAAATAACAGTTTAAGTATTTTATCTTACACTCAATAAAAAGTTGAATAGTTCTCATCAGAAGAGTTATTTGATAAAAGGGAAATTTTAAGATCAGTGCAGATATGCATGTAAATGCACAGAGAAAATTAAATTGGAGAAAATAAACATAAGTGTGTATACAAAATATATTTTACCCGCTATATATAAAGGACTCATCTGAGAAAGAAGGAAGTGTAATGTAAATGATGACCAAAGAATGAATTAGTAATTCAGTAAATGATTAAATGGCCTAATAAATAAATGAGCAAGTTGGGTTGTCATCACTGAAGTATTTGGGCATGAAAGAAATATATCTCTTCACTACTTAAATACTTCAAAACAGGTATGATTCAATCCTAAAATAGCATTGATAAAATTGACCTGTTTCAAAGTAGGAACAGAAAATCAAAATAATTACATGTGCCTATGAAAATTTGTTCTCTAAAGGCAAACATATTTGTTTAATCATACATAAAGATTTTACACATTAATTCAAGTATTCTGTCGCAAACATAAGTACAAATTTCAAATGTGTCTACAATGGAAAATGTGTTTTTGTGTTATGACATCACCAATATGTCACATATTATCTGTTTACTAGTTGGAGATTAATGACTCCACAGAACAAAAATTAACCTTACATAGCCATTTATTTTATCTAGCTACTTGCCTCTACATGTGTAAGCCTACAAAAGTGATAAAATATTCTGCTCTTAATCATTGTAAGGAAAGGATCAATTTATTTCACTGAACAAAATAACTAGAAATTCTAAGATTCCTTTTTTTAAAGATATTTATGGTTTCTGTAATGTTATTCCTAGTAAAATGAAAGCACTTTACAATTTTTCAAGATATTGCTAAAGATGGAATTATAAATTTCAGCTTAACTAGTCTTATTAGTTCAAGATTAATTTTTAATATGAGGAGGTTTGACCCACCAGGGACTGCCTATGAGGTTTCTTTCTTTTATGGTTTCTTCTATGTCAGGTCTATATATCATCAAACTCTGAGATTACTACAAAGAGTCTTGGGTAATATTACTAATTTTATGCAAATGCTTATTCCCAGAGAGTACTTTGGGCCACTCATGTGACCCAAAGATGTGTAAAGTATGAGATATAATTTTTATGGAATTGTTTTAACAGTTAATAATGAGACTATCATGGTCATAGCTGGCAATATCCTTAATTAAAATGTTCTGATAGTTCAAATTAAATACCTCCCATAAGTACCTAGTTAAATAAATGATTTATTTACCTTTTCAGTGAATCAGGCCTCAGATTCCTAAATGCAGTAAATGGAAAATTATAAATGTAGCTAAGTTGGTTGTTTCTCAACTATTTGCCAAATAACTTGCACAAAATTGGTGGTTCTCTCTGACTTTGTCAGAACTGACCCAGAAATGACACACAACCATTTATTCCCTTGCATATTTGTTCCACAAGACAAAAAATAAAAGTAAATAAATAAAATAGACAGAAGTAGAAAATATGAGAATTTTAAACAAAATATATATTTACTGACATTACCAAATTCTAAAGCTATCTTTGTCAGAATTTTCTTCATAAATTTCTACAAAGGTATAATTTTTATCTAATATGAAGAACGATGTAGCTTCAAACCCTTACTCTCCTCTACCTCTACTTTCATTTACACATATCAAAAGATATTTAATATCATTTGTAAAACAAAGAACTTGTCATTCCTAGCAGTTCAAATCATTTTGAAGATAGATGTGTTTTCATTTTGAGTTTATATGTTTTTCTTCTAAATATTCATTTGCCTATGGCTCACCATTTCCAGTTCTGATTATATATGTCAGGGGAACTCTGATCTGCAAAAGGACATCTACATGGCAATTCATCAAGACCTTCTTTGTGTAATGAGGAACTGGAGACAAACTAGGTCACTGGTATAAAAATGGATAAATGAAATATAGCAGGTACCTACCATGGAATGCCATGCAGGGCTTAGAAGCAAAGGAATAGATATGTGAAAAACAGTTTCTAAGATGGTTCCCAGTACCCTCTGTCTCCTGGTGTTTATGTCTTTATATAATCTCTTCCTCTTCAGTGGGGTTGAATTCTTTTCTGTCTTAGGGTGTGTGTCTCTCTCACACACTCTGGGGAATGCAACTGTCATGTTGTAATTAACCACATGGAGAGGGCTATGTAGCAAAGAACTGGTATCTCTCCAGAAGCCAATGTGAACTTGAGAACTGTCAACAGCCCCATGTGAGTTTGAAATTCCATCTCCTGAAGCCTGCCAATAGCCATGTGAGTGAGCTTAAATTCCGGAGTTTAGCTTTGCAATTACTGTAACCTAGGACATCATCTTGATTGCAGCCTTGTTAGAGACCTAAGTCACACCTTGATTCTCAATTCACAGAAATGTAAGATAACAGGTATTTTAGATTTGGCAGGTTAACTTGTTACATTGTAGTTCATAGCTGTGTAGATACACGGTATAATCTACCAAATTGAAGGAACTTGTAAACTTTGTGAGTGTTGGTGTTAGTGAGATTTTTTGTTTGTTTGTTTTGTTTACCACTTCACTACTATTACACATGAGGCAATCAGGAAAAAAAAAAACTGACATTTTTTTAAAATGTAAATAACAATAGAAAAGATATGGATATCTTCTAAGAAAAGTGAGGCTTGAACTGAATATTGATTTAACCTTGATCAAATATTTGAGGGATTAAATATGTTAATATATTATTTTCTTGTTGGAGACAGATGGAAAAATGTACTTTACATTCTATCACTAAGGATTTTATACTCAATAAAAGGGACAGAGAGAGAGAGACAAACAAATATTAAAACACACGAAAATATTGGCATTAAATTAAAGTACAGCATTCATTCTCCAGACACTAAGAATTTCTTAGAGGTGATAGAAATAAAATCCAAATTGGTATATGTTACAAAGGTATTTTATGTTAGAAAAATTGTGCAAGCAAACATAAAGATGAAGAAATGAGCTTATAATAAAGGGAATGAGAAGTGAGAGCTGCCTTGATAAAATCAGGACATGGATATTAAAGAAAAGTGAAAGAAAGCTGGAATTAGAAGGGTGTTCCATTTCTCCTATGTGCTAAATTCATTTTTATTTTACTGATTGTAGAAGTGCACTATAGAGAAACAGCACAGCAGCAGTTAAATTAATAGCTCTGCATAGCATGAGCCCAAATTAAAGAGTTTTTTTTTTAGGAGCTAGAAAATATTTTGCTAAAGATTATTATATGTAAAGTAAGGGGAAGTGTCATCATTTTTGTAATTGAAAGAGCTGCCAGAAACCTCATTTTGTTTTGGGGGTAAGTCTATGGGGTTTTTGTGTGCATGTGCATATGCCTGCACACCTGTGTATGTATTTGTAGTCAGATGGGTGGTTTTACAGGAAAGAAGAGAAAAATCACAAAACGCAGAAACATTTTGTTCTTGTACCTAACACTTCTATACATTAACTTAGAACACAAAAATGCAAAATAAAACCATGCTAAGACAACACCATTTTCTTTTACTGGTAACATGTTATGACTTTATATTAATACTCTTTTTTTCCTGGATAAGATTTTGATGAGGAATAAAATAATATAAATAAAATGATAATAAAACACATGCTTAGCCAAAAATATAGTTAAATTTTGTAATTATTGCTGGAGGAAGGCAATGTCATCAACACAAACATTTTCTGGATAACGTTGAGATCAAAACTGTCCAAGTACCTAAAAAAGACCAAGTAGAAGTGGTAAATCCAGACCTTCTAAACATACGCCAGATAATTTATTCAGTTAAAAGGGAGATCAGAAGCCACTTCAACAACATCAAAGATTATGACCAGGGCAACTGACGTGAAGAGTGAAGCAAAGATGACTTGACCTGAAAAGCTAAGAGATAGTTAGTTGATCAATAATGAATCAAGTGAGCTCCCAGCAAATTAGAAGAGTTACTGTGGTCCAGTCAGGTCCTACCTGAGACCATCAAAAACTAGTCCAGTGGAACCAGCTCAAGCCCTGCTAAAACTAGGATAGTCTTTTGAAGTATGCACCCTTTACTGCCTAATCTGGCATGTTATTTCACCTAGTTATAAAGGAACACCACACCTGTATAATCAATAAAATATATATAACAGCTGGTGATTGGCTATCGAGCATTTTAAAAACAAAACCTTAATCCAGTGTGTCTTAAACAAAGATATAAGTATCTCTGGTGGCTGACAGATATGTCATTGCATAAAGCAAATTCTAAGAATTTTTAAATTGGGGATTTGCATTTCAGTAATACTTTGAACATGTTCTAAATAATTTGTTTTACTACATTATACATAAGTAGTACTTTACTTGCATTGACTCTTTGTTTTTAGATTTTATGATGTTTGTGCATAATCATTTATAGGGAAGATTTTAAAATTTTAATGCCATGTTCCTCACATTGGTGTTAATACAGCCCTGGAAGTCTATAAATACAGCCTCAGAAGTTTATAATTTCTCAAGTTTGAGAAACTCTTAATTAGATCTGTTAAAAGGAAATGTTAAAGAAGCTTACAGTACTTTAGGAACAATCATTAAAATCTGTGAGTTTGTTCTGTAAACATATCCACAATCACCTCTGATAGGATCCCAGATTATCAAGTCTGAGAAGTTTTCTCTATTAACCTTAGAATAAAAGCTGAACACACAGGAATAGAAAATCACTTACACACTTTTCAGTATCCCAGCCTACATGCCTGTCTCTGCCTGATCAATTCTTCCAGCTATCTGATATAGACCTGCAAAAATTCCTCTTCTTCCATGAAGTGTGCACTAACAAAATCATCACCACTGAGTAATTACTTTCTCCTTTTAATTTAAAACAATTGTAACCCATATTCTTCTAGAAATTATATCCTTGGTTTTCTGACCTAGAAATAAGATTAGTTATAATTTCTGTATCTCCCAAAGAAACCATGAAGCAAGGAGGTGATTGCAAGTAGAATATTTGACAGTAATCCTATGAAGCACAAGGATGGGAATGGGGTAGAGAGAGGTGGAATATAATAAAATGTGCATTATCTAAAACGTTACCATGATAGGAAAATAGGCCTTAGTAACCCTGGGGAATTCTAAGAGATAACCTAAAGCTATCTGTAAAACATGATTCAGAGTTATCTCAGCAAAGGCAAGAGAGCTGAGGTATTTCTCCAAATCCCCTTCTGTCATTAATAGACATCTTCTTATGGGGACAGATGGTCTTCAACATTTCAGGTTTGTTCTGCTAGAGGGACAAATTTGCAGCCTTGTGAAAAGACTGGACCTCAAGCAGAGTCTCAGCTTGTTACTAGAAGCAATCCTGGACTTGTGGTTGCCTAGAGGATATGAATAGGGCATGCATGGTGTCCGTACAATAACTCACATGGATAACAATACACAATAGGTTACTAACTATAGGTCTTGACTAATGTTCATTGTATATGTTTTGTCCCTCCACTAGATTAAGTGAGTCTTCCCCACGAATTCATGACATTGATTTAAAATATATTATGAATTATGCATACACAATAATATGAAGAGTTCTTAAAAGCATGTTAGAAAAAAGAATAAGAAACATAACACATTGCCATTTCATTAATAAAATTTTTACATGTAAATATAAAACTATTTTGTAAGAACACTCACAAGTTAAAATGTACACATTAACTTCAGTAGAATATTTGCCAAAAGAGAAGTGACATATAAATCTATATCTACATATCAATATTATGTGTATATGCACACACATACATATATAAAACCTAATAAGGAATAATGACGGCATTGTGTTCTAAACTGAGTAGTAAGATTTATTCAGACAGAGGCACCCAAAGTCAAACAATAAAATAGACAAAATATGATATATTTGCCAATAACAGTACAGAAGAAGTGAGTGGGAAGAACACAGTATTGAACTAAGGAAATGATATCATTTTAACTAAAATCTACAGGAACAAATGAAGAGAACCAAAAAATTTTAAATAAGAAGGTTAATATAATAAACTTTAAAATATACATTTGCTTTTCTTCTCTTGGCTTTGTTAAAAACCATAAAATCATATAAAGTGATAAAATGATGCTTATAACAATGTATTGTTTACATATACACACATATGTATACATATATATGCAGCACACATGTACATATATATGTATAATATAATATGTATAACAATAATTCCTCCAAAAGAGAGAGGGAATAGCATGGATTAGCATTTGTTTTTCTAACTGGAATTAGTATAAATCTAAAATAGATTCTATGTTAGGATGTATATGGTAAGTCCTAGAACAATCACTGAGGAAACAACACAAAAATATCATAAACTTAAAATTTCATTAGAAAATATTCACTTAATGGAATATAATATAGTAAAGAGAAATAGAGGAACATAATAAGATAAGATTTATAGAGAAAACAAAAAGCAAAATGGCAAATGTAAAGGCAGCCGTGTTAATAATAGAATTATATATTGATAGATTTAAACACTCAAAGGCTGTGTGACGTTTTGTATGGCCGAATAAAAACCAGATCAAAACATGTGCTGTCTATAGGACACCCATTTTACATTTAAAGATACAGATAGATTAAAATAACAGTATAGAAGAAGGTGCAAGCAGCAACCATAATTTCTATTGGAATGGCTATGTAATATCGAACAGACAAACGAACAAACAAACTATATATATATACATTAGAGATAAAGAGGCAAGCTTTATAATGAGGAAAATATCAATTTATCAGGAAGATATACCAATAGTAAAGATATATAAAGTTGCAAAGAGATCATCAAAATACATGAAGCAAAAACTGATGGAAATGAAGGCAAAAATAGACAATTCAACAATAACAGCTACAGATTTAAATACCTCACTATCAACAACCGGTAGAAAAACTAGACAAAACATCAATAAGGAAATAGAAGTTCTGACAGGCCAACCAAAAAAAGCAGAATATAAATTACTCTTGAGTATATATAGACCATTATTCAGGATATAGCATATACCAGGATATAAAACAAAGGATATTCTCTGAACACAATGGAATGATATTAGAAAGCAGTAACAAAAATAATGTGGGAAAATCAAACTGAAAATAAAACAACACATTCTTAAGTAACAAATGCATTAAAAAATCACAAGAGGAATAAGAAGATGCTTAGAGGTGAATGAAAATAAAAATACCATATACCAAAGCTTATGGGAAGCAGATAGAGCAATACTTACTTGGAAATTTATAGCTGAAAACACCTCTATTAACAAAAACAAGCATCTCAAATCAGTAACTTAACCTCCCACATTATGAAACTAGAAAAGAAAGAGCAATAAAACATAACCATACAGAAAGATGGAAATAATATGGATTGGAAAAAAAACTACTGTATAATAGAAAATAGAAAAACAATAGAAAAATAAGTACAGCAGAATTTGTTCTTTGAAAATATTGTCAAAACTGACAAATCTTTATCTATATTGATTAAAAAAAATAGAAAGAGAAAAGGGTAAAACTGCTAAAATCCTAAATGAAAGAAGGAATACTTCTCCTGAACTTACAGAAATAAATATAAATAATAAGGGTATGCAATGAACAGGCAACTTAGATAAAATGGACAAATTTCTAGAAAGACACAAAATACTGAAACAACATAAGAACAAATATAAACTCTGAATGTCCCCATAAAAACTAAAGAGATAGAATTTTTAAAAACAAAGAAAATGCTTCCAACAAAAACTACTCATAAAAATAAAAGTTCAGGAACATATGGCTCCACCAGTGAATTCTACTGAACTTTGAAAGGAGAAATAATAACAGTCCTCCACAAACACTTCCACCAAGTAGAAGAGGAAAGATTGCTTCACAACTCACGCTAAGAAGCCAGTTTTACTCTGATACCAAAAAAAAAAAAAAAAAAAAAAGAAAGAAAGACTTCACAACAAAAGAAAATCACAGGCCAATATCTGTCATGAATATATCCATGAAAAATACACATAAAAAATGTTATCAGGTCAAATCCAGAAACATATAAAGCAAACTATACCATAACCAAGTGGGATTTATCCCAGGAATATAAGGTTGGTTTAGCATCCAAATATCACTTCTAATACAGTCTAATACACCATATCAACAGAAAAAAAGCAAAAAACAAAATTATTTTAATAGATGTAGAAAAAGCATTTGATAAAATCCAACTCTTTCATGACAAAAACTCTCAACAAACATAGATAAAGGACATCTATTAAAACCCACCATTACGAGCATATTTAATAGTGAAATACTTGGCAGTGGTTCTATGCATACTCTCAAATGTAATATTCCAGTCAAAGTTTTGGTAAATTACAACTAAGGTAAAAATAAAAACACCATTTTTATAATCTTTTATTAAGAGCAGATGAAAAATTGGAGAAATTTTGTGATTTTAACAGAGAGAAAATTAAACATTTTTTATCAATACATTACTAAGCTTATGTTAAACAACCCTTATAAATAAATCTATTCAATTTCAGCCAGCTTTGACCTCACAATTTTACTTTCCAGTGAAAACTAGGAAGCAGGCAAATGTTAACTGTATAATATGTTACCATCCTGTAGTAGATTAGCAAATTTATAAATACATCAGTATAAAAAAACACATACTTTTTAGAGACATATGCTTTCTATAGCATAATTTTTCATGTGTCAAGACATTAACAGACCCATTATGTTTTGTCTCTCTGTGAAAAATTAAGCGAAAAGTAGATAAACTTACAGTTATGTTTAGCAATTAATGTTTCATTTTATTACCTATTTGGAAATGATTTACATATTTAATGAATAACAATTATTTAGTTTAACTTAGTATTAACTTTTATCTTACATACTTCTACTTAAATTATTAGTTTTTAATAATTATGCTTGGATTAGACATAAAGCAGCTAACCATCATCTTAAGTTTCTTTTCTTGCCTACTAAGCTTGTAACATAGGGATAACATGAGCTAATTTAACTCCCAGGCAGAAAAAGTTGTATGTCTACATTACATTAATATTGATAATTCTGAAGAAAGACATGCCTATTTTCATTAAACCAAAAAACTTAATTAGCTTTTACTTATCAAAGTTTATCCCAGGTCATATGAAACTGTAAAGCATTTGGTTTAGTTTCTATATTTCCAACAGTTTTGGAAATAATTTATATAAGCACTTATTTTCTTTAAGCTGACTAAGTATAATATACTTACATAGATATACATAAACATATAGACAGACACAGAGACATTATAACTTTTATTTTAAAATTTTATTCATGTCTCAAGTACAATAATAAAAAAAAAATTCAAAAGATTATCTGGATCCAAATTGTGTTTCTGGCAGATGGGCTAAGTTAATTTTATCTGCTCAGAAGACCAGAGTTTTACAAAGTTTTTTTTTTTTTTTTATTTGCATGTTGTAAAGTTTCCTTTAGAGAAGCTATTTTTGGTGTCATTTTGTCTTCTGGAAGCTTCTGTATACCAATCAAAGAATGCACTTTATTATCTCTGAGAGTTTGGGGATTCTCTCTTTTTCAAGAGTGTGAATTAAGGTGAACTA
Organism: Lipotes vexillifer; assembly: GCF_000442215.2. Taxonomy (NCBI): domain Eukaryota; kingdom Metazoa; phylum Chordata; class Mammalia; order Artiodactyla; family Lipotidae; genus Lipotes; species Lipotes vexillifer. The sequence goes on along the minus strand of NW_006794736.1, from coordinate 1,825,471 downwards.
TCTTATTTAAGTTAAAGGGCTCCCCAAAGTGGCTATTACAGTTCCAAATTAACCAAAAGCTCACCAATTTCCCAAAATGACACAAGACCATGGTCCATAGGGGGTATACATATAGGAAACAAGAGTTTTTTGAGGACATGGAAAAAGAGTTTTAGGCCTGGTAGAACCATCTTTGCCTTTAGATTCCCTAAGATGTTTTAGATCTGAGGGACCTGTTTCTTACCAGTTGTTCCAAAACACAGGGAATCACATGTTTTCTCCCCTTTTGAACAGGATCAGGTGAATTACCAAGACGCTTCAACAAATAAAATACAAGCGTACACAATAAAGTTGGAGAGCTCCAAAGGCAAAGAGAGTAGAGCTTAGATCCAAGAGAGACTTACCCGTGAACTCCATGGTAAGGGAGAAAGCAGTGAGCTCAATAAACTAGCACCTGGTTTGCTCATCAGCCTCAGAGTCATTGCAGGTCTTCTTCTGAATCCCAGTTTAGATGCCAAAAACTGTCAAAAATTCCAAAATAGTAAAATTATAATTGCCAGATTAATAAGTACCATTTAGTCAGAGTATACTGTGTATATAAGAACAGTTGGGAAATGGAAATATTCAAATTCAAAGACTAATCTGCAGCTCAGGGCATGATGTTATAAGATCAATTCAAAGAGAAAATGAGGAAGTTGTTTAACCTACACAATGATTGTTTATTAAAATGGGGGTTTCCACAAGTCAAGGGACTGGTTAAAAGTGATTATCTTATACAATTTTCGAAAGATGAGTTGTCTCTTTTATGATTACCACAGGCACTTACAAGAAGTGGCCTAAGTTAAGCTTCTCTTATCTTTCAGAACAAGCTAAATTAAGTTTCACTACATGGCTTAAAGTGTTTTATCAACTCAGGGAATTTTTCTAATCTGGTCTCCACTTTGTATTTAATTTTAACAGTATCTTGGGCTCAACATTATGGTCACTGCTCTGGAGAAAGAGCAAAACTATCAGATTAGTGCACATCACACAATAATTAGAGAAAAGAAAAGAAGAAGAAGAAGAAGAAGAAACAAATGCACACGCATAGAAGAAACACATGCATGCACACGCATAGAAGACTCAGGCAACCACACATATCCTTGGGACCAGTTGTTCCTCCCAGCAGCTGTGAGGTGTCTAGAATTCATATCAGGAGACTATCACTGCCTGTTTCTCCAGCTTCTCCAGTGAAGAACAATCTCAGGACATCACTGTCTCTTTCTGATCCAATCCAACTGCCAGTACCCTGTGATGGGGGAGCTGGCCCCTTCACTCAGGTTTATCAGGAGAAATTCTCCTTTGAACAACATTGAGGACCCCCGTGGGTGGAGTGCAGAGTTTCCCAGGAAGGCAATCAGGAAGGCAATCAATTTGGAGCTTGCAGGGTGAGCTATGAAACTTTGTGTATGTGGGTGGAGTAAGGGCATGTCCTGATGGAGGGGCAGAGGGAGGATGATCTGGAATGCACTGGGCATTAAGGGAGGTTCAGAGAATGATGGGATTCTGAGGTGCTACAGCCATAGCTACTCTTTCCAGAGAAGCCCAATCTCATGGGATCCTGGGAGTTCTCTGGGGGCTAAGAGGGGAATCCTGAGATGAGAAAAACCTGGGAGCTCCCATGTCTAAGGCCTCTCATCCCAGACTCCTTCTTAAAGGGTCAGGCTCAAACCACGTATCATGAAAATCCCAAACCTATTGGACATTTATCTCACCACATTCAGAGTCACAGTGCTGAGGTGCCTTGCCCCAGGGCCCCAGCAAAGTGCTAGGGAGGGGAAAGGGCTCTAGCCCAGAGGCTGAACAGGGTGAGGGATCATCCTAGGCCAGAGTATAATGCACATATTCATGCTGCACATCTATAGCCTTCAAGAAACCATATGGGTCAGCAACATAGGCAGCAACACAGGCTTCTGGGGGCAGAACCCAGTCTCAACCCACTGTCTGCCAAGACATGAACAAGACAAGGATATTCATTCTTACCACTTCTGTTCCACATTATACTGGAGATTCTAGCCAGGGCAATTAGGCAAAGAAGTGAAATAAAAGATATTCAGATTAGAAAGCAATCTGGATCTCTATTCATATGTCAATGACATGATATCATATACAGAAAATCCTAATGAATCTGTTATAAACTTATTCAAATTAGTAAACAAGTTCAACATAGTTGCAGGTGATGAGGTTAATGTATTTAATCGATTGTATTTGTATATGTTTGCAATGAGCAATCTGAAAATGGATTTAAGAAAACCACTTTATTTAAAATAACCACTAAGAATAATATTATTAGGAATAAATTTAATGAAGATATATACAACTCATACCCTAGAAACTACAAACTACTGTTAAGATGAATTAAGAGAAAATAAGTGAAAATACACCCCACATTTTTGAATTGGAAGAAAATATTGCTAAGATGGTTATACTACAAGACCTGATGCCTTGTCAGTTCAATCCCTATTAGAATCACAGTTGTTTTTTTGACAACTCATTCCTAAAATTCATATGGAAACTTGAGACCCAAAAAGAGCCAAAATATCTTATAATAGAAGAATAAATCTGGAGAACTTAGACTTCCCAATTTCAAAATTTACTATAAATTTGCAGTAATCAAGACAGTATGATACTGGCTTAAGGATGTATATATAAATCAATGGAATAAAATGGAGCATCCTGAAATAAACCCACATATCAGAGTCAATTCATTTTTGGCAAGGTGACAAGATCACCCAAAGAGGAAAGAACAGACTTGAACAAATGGTACTGGGGTAACTGTATACCCACATGCCAAAAAAACAAAAAACAAAAAAACAATTTGCATTTCTACTTCATCCTGTACACAAAAATTAAATCAAAATGAATCCAAGACCTAAATATAGAAACATTTTAAATCTAAAAAATACATAAGAAAAATTTTGAATAAAACTTTATGACCTGGGATTTGAAAATGATTTCTTATATATGACATAAAAGCTACAATCTTATCAAATTTTTTTAAAAATGTATAAGTTGGACATCATCAAAATTAAGATTTTTTTCTGATTCAGAGTACTTTTTTCTGAGGAAAGACATTAAAAGCTTTTGTTCCAGACTATCTTTTCCAGGATGCTGTATTGCAAACATCTTGGAAGATTATATTAGTATTCCCCTTTGGAGTGGAGGGCAAATTTGTTTTCTATGGAGTATAAAAATGATAATGTCTCCCTTTGTGCTCTGTTGGACAAATTTGCTAATAGCCCCTTTTTAAAACATAGTGGTTTTCTAAGCTTGAAATTCATCAACTGTGAGTCAAAGCCACAAGGAACATAACATTCACCTAAGTTACTCTGCATCATTCTGTGGGACATGGAGGGAAGGGGAAACATACACAGACATGAAGTTCATGCAGCCTGCTGAGCTGTAACAAAGTCCTTTTTCTCTGAATCAGAATTATTAAAAAAAAAAACAATATTTATTTGGCTGTGCTGGCTATTGTGGCAAGCAGGATCTAGTTCCCTGATCAGGAATCAAACCCAGGCCCCCTGCATGGGAAGTATGGAATCTTAACAACTGGACCATGAGGGAAGTCCCCTGAAATCTTTTTTTCTAATTAATTTTTATTGGAGTATAGTTGATTTACAATGTTGTGTTAGTTTCTGCTGTACAGGAAAGTGAATCAGTTATACATATACATATATCCACTCTTTTTTAGATTCTATTCCCATACGGGTCATTACAGAGTATTGACTAGAGTTCCCTGAGCTATACAGTAGGTTCTTACTAGTTATCTATTTTGTATATAGTAGTGTGTATATGTCAATCCCAACCTCCTAATTTATCCCTCCCTGCTCCAAACCAGAAATCTGTGCCTTCTGCTAGCATCCAATAAACTGCACTGGCTAACTTATTAACATGCTGGCTTGTAAACAGAGTAAAATCCCTTTGTGGTCCTTGACAAAGGGAAGACAGACTTTATGAGTAAATAAAAAGTAAATTGATAGAATCAGGAATGGTGACACAGTAGTCATGAAATGGGAAAAACTGGAGTGGTAAAAAGAAACAAGATAGGCAAGGAGACACCTGTGGAAGCTATTACAAAAGAATGCCAGTGAATGATTGAAAAAGACCTAAGATGATTATAATATCTTTATAATACTCTGTCAGGGAAACCAATTCAAATGTGGTTCTATTTTGCAAGCTGTCAAGGAGTCTGACAATGAAAAAAAATAACAAAAACATAAATCTGTCATTAAAGTATTGGCTCTAGATAGTTAGTATCTCTTGATAGCTGATAACAGACCACTATGGAGGAAAGCATGTTCAGGGAGGATTATGCAAGATTGGCACCATGCACATGTGGCAAGAGGTACAAAGGGCAACAGAATGAAGGCAGATACTTTTAAAAGAAGATCCAATAGAAGAATGTCAGCTTTGGGAAGTATATTGTACTGGATGAGATATGATACAACTCACAGATTTGGAATTTAATGGCTTTTTAAGTATTTTAAGTGTTTGAAGACATTCTTAATATATTTTTCCCTAAAGAAAAGCCATTCCATTTGCAACTTGATAATCTGTAATGACATAGGGAGAAACATGCACAGACACAGACACGCACACACATACACACACACACAATCTCCCAGTTCAGTACAATAAACATTTTAGTTGCAATATCTTTTATTCCATAGGTATAGAGGTGAAACTGAAGGAAGGGAGACTTGCTACCAGACTCAATGAGGGAGCTATGGGTTGTGCCATTCATTTCTTAAGAGTGTCACTAGAGGAATGAGTGCTGGGTGATAAAAGTTCTTCTACCTAGAGATCAAGGACAGATGGAAGATGAGAATCTCTGAAAAATGTGAACTCCATAGGGGTATACTATTTGTGAAACTAATCTACGTCCTCAAAAAACTGTAGAATGGGAGTGCTTGCCTGGATGAAGGTGGCAATGATCATATGGGAAGGGGTGGAATCTATCAGATCAGATGAGAAATTAATTGCTTTTGGTTACAGGTATTCATGAATATATTGTTTTGTTCATGGGAAAATGTATAGAAATATTTAAATGAATTAATCAGTATTAAATACAATCAGCATTGAAAATCATAGCTGAAAGGGATTAACAAATGCTAAATCCCATATTCAGATACAATCTCTACTGTTCATTTAGAAACAACTTAAACACTTCAATGTACAAAGGCATGCTAGTATATTGTAACTTACACTTAATTACTCTAACAATTAGAGGAAGAGACTCAATAAAGTCAACAGCTCTATTTAACAATTAATTTAAATCAAGTCTTTGAACAAATCTTAAGAAATGGTAAACAGAAATAATAAATCTCATCATTTTTAATCATGCAGTGCTTTAGAATATATTAATTAATGGGATGGAGACATTTAAGAACAATATAAAACAAAGATCATGGGAAATTAAGCCTTTATCAGTTGCTTTGTTTGCAAATATTTTCTCCAATTCTGAGGGTTGTCTTTTTGTCTTGTATATGGTTTCCTTTGTTGTGCAAAAGATTTTAAGTTTCATTAGGTCCCATGTGTTTATTTTTGTCTTTATTTCCATTTCTCTAGGAGGTGGATCAAAAAGGATCTTGCTGTGATTTATGTAATAGAGTGCTCGGCCTATGTTTTCCTCTAAAAGTTTTATAGTGTCTGGCCTTACATTTAGGTCTTTAATCCATTTTAAGTTTATTTTTCTGTAGGGCGTAAGGGAGTGTTCTAATTTCATTCTTTTATTTTTATTTTTTATTTATTTTTTGTGGTATGTGGGCCTCTCACTGTTGTGACCTCTCCCGTTGTGGAGCACAGGCTCCGGACACACAGTCTCAGCAGCCATGACTCATGGGCCTAGCCGCTCTGCGGCATGTGGGATCTTCCCAGACCAGGGCATGAACCCGTGCCCCCTGCATCGACAGGCAGACTCTCAACCACTGCACCACGAGGGAAGCCCTACTTTCATTCTTTCAAATGTAGCCGTCCATTTGTCCCAGCACCACTTATTGAAGAGGTTATCTTTCTACATTGTATATTCTTGCTTCCTTTATCAAAAATAAGGAGACCATAATGTGTGGGTTTATCTCTGGGCTTTCTATCCTGTTCAACTGATCTATATTTCTTTTTTTTTGTGCCAGTACCATACTGTCTTAATTAATGTAGATTTGTAGGATAGTCTGAAGTCAGGAAGTCTGATTCCTCCAGCTCAGTTTTTCTTTCTCAAGATTACTTTGGCTATTCAGGGGCTTCTGTGTTTCCATACAAATTGTGAAATTGTTTGTTCTAGTTCTGTGGAAAATGCCATTGGTAGTTTGATAGGGATTACATTGAATCTGTAGATTGCTTTGGGTACTATAGTAGTTTTCACAATGTTGATTCTTCCAATCCAAGAACATGGTATACCTCTCCATTTATTTATATCATCTTTAATTTCTTTCATCAGTGTCTTATAGTTTTCTTCATAGAGAAAAATTTTTTCTCCTTAGGTAGATGTATTCCTAAGTATTTTATTATTTTTGTTGCAATGGTAAATGGGAGTGTTTCCTTAATTTCTCTTTCAGATTTTTCATCATTATTGTACAGGAATACAAGAGGTTTCTGTGCATTAATTTTGTATCCTGCTACTTTAACAAATTCATTGATTAGCTCTAGTAGTTTTCTGGTAGAGTCTTTAGGATTCGTTACGTACAGTGTCATGTCATCTGAACAGTGAGAGCTTTACTTCTTTTTTTCCGATTTAATTTCCTTTTATTTATTTTTCTTCTCTGATTGCTGTGGCTAAAACTTCCAAAACTATGTTGAATAATAGTGGTGAGAGTGGGGAACCTTGTCTTGTTCCTGATCATAGTGGAAATGGTTTCAGTTTTTCACCATTGAGAATGATGTTGGCTGTGTGTTTGTCATATATGGCCTTTATTATGTTGAGATGAGTTCCCTCTTTGCCTACTTTCTGGAGGGTTTTTATCATAAATTGGTGTTGAATTTTGTCAAAAGCTTTCTCTGCATCTATTAAGATGATCATATGGTTATTATCTTTCTATTGGTAAATATGGTGTATCACGTTGATTTGCGTATATTGAATAGTCCTTGCAATACTGGGATAAACCCCGCTGGATCATGGTGTATGATCCTTTTAATGGGCTGTTGGATTCTGTTTTCTAATATTTTGTTGAGGATATTTGCATCTATGTTCATCAGTGATATTGAGCTATAGGTTTCTTTTTTTGTGACATCTTCATCTGGTTTTGGTATCAGGGTGATGGTGGTCTTGTAGAATGAAATTGGGAGCATTCTTCCCTCTGATATATTTTAGAAGAGTTTGAGAAGGATGCGAGTTAGCTCTTCTATAAATGTTTGGTAGAATTCTCCTTTGAAGGCGTCTGGTCCTGGGCTTTTTTTTGTTGGCAGATTTTTAATCACAGTCTCAATTTCAGTGTTTGTGATTGGTCTGTTTATATTTTCTATTTCTTCCTGGTTCAGTCTCAGAAGACTGTGCTAAGAATTTGTCCATTTCTTCCAGGTTGTCCATTTTAATGGCATATAGTTGCTTGTATTAATTTCTTATGATCCTTCGTATTTCTGCAGTGTCAGTTATTATTTCTCCTTTTCAGTTTCTAATTCTATTGACTTGAGTCCTCTCCTTTTTTTTCTTGATGAGTCTGGTTAATGGTTTATCAATTTTGTTTGTCTTCACAAAAAAACACCTTTTGGTTTTGTTGATTTTTGCTATTGTTTCTTCATTACTTTTTCATTTATTTCTGATCTGATCTTTATGATTTCTTTCCTTCTGCTAACTTTGGACTTTTCTCCTTTCTCTAATTGCTTTATGTGTAAGGTTAGGTTGTTTATTTGAGGTGTTTCTTGTTGCTGGAGGTAGGATGGTATTGCTGTAAACTTCCCTCTTAGAACTGATTTGGCTGCATCCCATAGGTTTTGAGTTGCCGTGTTTCCATTGTCATTTGTTTCTAGGTATTTTTTGGTATCCTCTTTGATTTCTTCAGTGATCTGTTGGTTATTAAGTACTGTATTGTTTAGTCTCAATGTGTTTGTATTTTTAACAGATTTTTTCCTGTAATTGATATCTATTCTCATAGCACTGTGGTAGGAAAAGATACTTGCTATGATTTCAATTTTCTTAAATTTACCAGGGCTTTTTCTGTGACCCAAGATATGATCTATCCTGGGGAATATTCCATGAGCACTTGAGAAGAAAGAGTATTCTGTTGTTTTTGGGTGGAATGTCCTATAAATATCGATTAAGTCCATCTTGCTTAATGCATCATTTAAAGCTTATGTTTCCTTATTTATTTTCTGTTTGGATGATCTGTCCATTGGTGTAAGTGAAATGTTAAAGTCCCCTACTATGATTGTGTTACTCTTGATTTCCCATTTTATGGCTGTTCGCATTTGCCTTTTGTATTGAGGTGCTCCTATGTTGGGTGCATAAATATTTACAATTGCTATATCGTCTTCTTGGATTGATCCTTTGATCATTATGTTGTGTCCTTCATTGTCTCTTGTAATAGTTTTTATTTAAAGTCTAATTTGTCTGTTATGAGAATTGCTACTCCAGTTTTCTTTTGCTTTCCATTTGCATGGAATATCTTTTTCCATCCTCTCACTTTCAGTCTGTATGTGTCCCTACATCTGAAGTGGGTCTCTTGTAGAGAGTATATAAATGAGTCTTGTTGTTGTATCCATTCAGCCAGTCTATATCTTTTGATTGGAGCATTTAATTCATTTACATTTATGGTAATTATTGATATGTATATTCCTATTACCATTTTCTTAATTGCTTTGGGTTTGTTACTGAAGGTCTTTTCCTTCTCTTGTGTTTCCTGCCTAGAGAAGTCCCTTTAGCACTTGTTGTAAAGCTGGTTTGGTGGTGCTGAATTCTCTTAGTTTTTGCTTGTCTGTAAAGGTTTTAATTTCTCTGTTGAATCTAAATGAGATCCTTGCTCGGTAGAGCAATCTTCATTGTAGGTTTTTCCCTTTCATTATTTTAAATACGTCTTGCCACTCCCTTCTGGCTTACAGAGTTTCTGCTGAGAAATCAGCTGTTAACCTTATGGGGATACACTTGTATGTTATTTTTCCCTTGCTGCTTTTAATATTTTTTCTTTGTATTTATTCTTTGATAGTTTGATTAATATGTGTCTTGGCATGTTTCTCCTTGGGTTTATCTTGTATGGGACTCTCTTCACTTCCTGGACTTGATTGACTATTTCCTTTCCCATATTAGGGAAGTTTTCAACTATAATCTCTTAAAATATTTTCTCAGTCCATTTCTTTTTCTCTTCTTCTGGGACCCTATAATTTGAATGTTGGTGCATTTAATGTTTCCCCAGTGGTCCCTGAGACTGTCCTCTATTCTTTTCATTCTTTTTTCTTTATTCTGCTCTGCAGTAGTTATTTCTACTATTTTATCTTCCAGTTCACTTATCCGTTCTTCTTCCTCAGTTATTCTGCTATTTATTCTTTCTAGACAATTTTTAATTTCATTTATTTTGTTGTTCATCATTGCTTGTTTGCTCTGTAATTCTTCTAGGTCCTTGTTAAATGTTTCTTGTATTTTCTCCATTCTATTTCCAAGATTTTGGGTCATCTTTACTCTCAGTACTCTGAATTCTTTGTCAGGTAGACTGCCTATTTTCTCTTCATTTGTTTTTTCTGGTGGGTTTTTAGTTGGCTCCTTCAACTGCTGTGCATTTCTCTCTCTTCTCATTTTGCTTAACTTACTGCATTTGGGGTCTCCTGTTTGCAGGCTGCAGGTTCATAGTTCCCATTGATTTTGGTATCTGCTCCCAGTGGGTAAATTTGGTTCAGTGGCTTGTGTATGCTTCCTGGTGGAGGGGAGTGGTGCCTGTGGTCTTGTGGTTGAGCCTGGATCCTGTCTTTCTGGTTGGCAGGACCATGTCCACTGTTGTGTTTTGGGGTAGCTGTGAACTTATTTTGATTTTAGGCAGCCTCTCTGCTAATGGGTGGGGTTGTGTTCCTTTCTTGCTAGTTGTTTGGTATGGGGTGTCTAGCACTGTAGGTTGCTGGTCCTTGAGTGGAACTGAGTCTTAGCATTGAGATGGAGATCTCTGGGAGAGCTTTCACCTTTTGATATTACGTGAGTCTGGGAGGTCTCTGGTGGTCACATGTCCTGAACTCGGCTCTCCCACCTAAGAAGCTCAGGTCTGACACCTGGTCGGAGCACCAAGACCCTGTCAGCTGCACGGCTCAGAAGAAAATGGAGAAATAAAAGAAAGAAATAAAGAAATATAATAATAAAATAAATAAACTTATTAAAATAGAAAATAAAGAACTATTATTAAAAGTAAAAAAAATTAAAAAATAATATATTTTTTAAAAGAATGAAAGAAGAGAGCAACCAAACCAATAAATAAATGCACCAATGATAACAAGCTCTAAAAACTATAGTTAAAACAAAGAAACAAAAAGGACAGACAGAACCCTATGACAGATGGTAAAAGCAAAGCTATACAGATAAAACCACACAAAGAATCATACTTATACACACTCACAAAAAGAGAAAAAGGAATATATATATATGAAAAGGAAGAGAGCAACCAAAGCAATAGCAAATCTACCCATGATAATAAGCTCTTAAGACTAAACTAAAACATAAAGCAAACATAAATTTGTTTTAAAACATAAAGCAAATTAGATGCAGAAAGAAAACCCCAAGTCTACAGTTGCTCCCAAAGTCCACCACCTCAATTTTGAGATGACTCATTGTCCATGCAGGTATTCCACAGATGCAGGGTACATCAAGTTTATTGTAGAGATTTAGTCCCCGGCTCCTGAGGCTGCTGGGAGTGATTTCCCTTTCTCTTCTTTTTTCGCACAGCTCCTGGGGTTCAGCTTTGGATTTGGCCCCACCTCTGCGTGTAGGTCGCCTGACGGCGTCTGTTCCCTGCCCAGAGAGGAAACGACAGGGTTAAAGTAACAGCTGATTCGGGGGCTTTGGCTCACTCAGGACGTGGGTAGGGAGGGGTACAGAATGAGGGGTGAGTCTGAGGTGGCAGAGGCTGGCATGATATTGCAACAGCCTGAGGTGCGCTGTGTGTTCCCCTGGGGAAATTGTCCCTGGGCCACAGGACTCTGGCAGTGGTGGGCTGCACAGGCTCCTGGGAGGGGAGGTGTAGATAGTGACCTGTGCTTGCATGCAGGCTTCTTGGTGGCTGCAGCAGCAGCCTTAGCATTTCATGTGCATCTCTGGTGTCTGCGCTGATAGCCATGTCTCATGCCTGTCTCTGAAGCTTGTTTAGGCAGGGCTCTGAAGCCCCTCTCTTCACACTCCCCGAAACAATGGTCTCTTGCCTCTTAGGCAGCTCCAGACTTTTTCCTGGACTCTTTCCTCGCTACCTGTGGTGTACTTGTCCCCTTCAGGCTGTGTTCACTCAGCCAACCCCAGTTCTCTCCCTGGGATCCGACCTCTGAAGCCCGAGCCTCAGCTCCCAGCCCTCGCCTTCTGTGGCAGCTGAGCAGACAAGCCTCGCAGGCTGGTGAATGCTGATCTGCACCAATACTCTGTGCGGGAATCTCTCCGCTTTGCCCTCCTCACCCCTGTTGCTGTGCTCCTCCTCCGTGGCTTCGAAGCTTCCCCCCTCCGCCACCTGCAGTCTCTGCCTGCAAAGGGGTTTCCTAGTGTGTGGAAACTTTTCCTCCTTCACAGCTCCCTCCCAGGTGTGCAGGTCCCTTCCCTATTCTTTTGTCTGTGTTTTTTTCTTTTGCCCTACCCAGGTACGTAGGGAGTTTCTTGCCTTTTGGGAAGTCTGAGGTCTTCTGCCACCGTTCAGTAGGTGTTCTGTAGGAGGTGTTCCACTTGTAGATGTAGATGTATTTTTGATGTATTTGTGGGGAGGTAGGTGATCTCCACGTCTTATTCCTCCACTATCTTGAAAGTCCTCTAGGGATTTTTTTAATAGAATGATTCACATGGTCTTTTATTCCTTTGATCTTTTTGATTTTTAGTTATACATTATTACATATTCTGGATAAAAGTCCCATTTTTAACTTTAAATTATTAAGTTAATTAGGTGGCTTACTGATGATAAACTGAATTTAATTTAAACAATGATTTTCAGCAATCGTTAGTGAAAATAATGACAACCACAACACTAGATCTCTATTGTGTCAGAAAATCTACTGTTTGTTTTATGTATCTTGTAACACTTAATTTCCAAAAACATGTGTCCTAGGTACTATTTTTATCCTCATTTTCCAAATTAAGAAAACTGAGACTTTAAAAGATTAAGTGATTTGCTAGGGATACATATGGGTAAGTTCCTGGGCTGTGATTCAGCATGCCAGTCTGCCTCCAGAGTCCACAGTCCTCACCCCAAGTGACTGAGTAACTTTGTGAGTCCTTAAAATTTATTGCAAATAGTAGAAAATTGCATTGCCACAGAACAATACAAAACAGTTTTTGAGGTTTCAGCAAAGATAAATATTTTGTATCCTTGTAGAGGATGTCATTTAAAGGTGAGTGTTGAAGGATATCTATAGTTTGGGTAGGGAATAGTGTGTAAAGAGAAATGAGTAGCTACCCTTGAATTGTGAGCAGATGACATGGCTTTCATTCAGGGGCATCTTGCAATCATCTAAATTAGCCCAAGATGAATCTTATTTCATTTTCGTAGACTGATAAAGTCAATGGAGTTTTCATAGCCTGAATTACATGTGGTCAATTTCATACATCCCAAATAGCAAAATGGGGCTCCTTCAGACCAAAACCCTTTTTATACCAACAATGAATGTAGAGTTTCCAATGTTTCTCAATCAATATTTTTGCTTGAGCACCAGGGTAATCATTCCTCCCTGGAATCAATAGAGTCAGGCTCTTGAGTATGCATTGGCTCCTTAGTATGCATTGGCTTTGCCACTTGACTGTATTCAGAGAAGTGATGGGGATCCTTATATCTATAGTATTAGGTGAAACCAGGGGCTTTTTTGACCTGCTCCTGGTTTTGAGCTCAGTTTTCCAGCACTACAGTATAATAGATTCTAGAAAACAAAACATATTGCCCAGAATCATATTGTATTAAAAGGAATCTCTGAGGGTCTTCAAAAAGCAATTGCCAGGCTTCCCTGGTGGCACAGTGGTTAAGAATCTGCCTGCCAATGCAGGAGACACGGGTTCGAGCCCTGGTCCAGGAAGATCCCTCATGCCACAGAGCAAGTGAACCCACGTGCCACAACTACAGAGCCTGCACTCTAGAGCCTGCAAGCCACAACTACTGAGCCTGTGAGTCACAACTACTGAAGCCCATGCACCTACAGCCTGTGCTCCACAACAAGAGAAGCCACCACAATGAGAAGCCTGTGAACCGCAACAAAGAGTAACCCCCACTTGCCCTACTATGGAGAGCCCATGCACAGCAACAAAGACCCAACACAGCCAAAAATAAATAAATAAAATAAAATAAAATAAAATAAAAAAGTAATTGCCCATGGCAGCCTTATTCTAGCCAGAAATGGAGGCTGAAAGCAGTGCATACCCAAGCAGGAAGCTGCTGCTTTCTCTGTATTCATCCCTTTTGTTCAGGTGGGTGGATGCTTGCTCTTAAAAGATGTCTCCCTGTGATCTGAAATCAATTTAATAATTTAATAGGATCAATCCTCCAAAATGCATAACATGACCCACAAGAATAGACATGGCTAAAGCTACAGGCTTCCTAAATAAAAAGGAGCTAAGGATTTGGTTTGTGTATTCTTAAATTAATCATTAATTTGTATACTAATTCACCAATGGTGATCCATCCCAAATACATTTTATTACTCCAATCTGATGGAATTTTGCAGATGTAAGTTATGGAAAATCAGAAGCTACTGGGTCCCAAAACCAAAGGCAAAAATGTCCCTACCTCTTAAAATCTGCTTCATTTCACTCATTTCAAAATCTGCTTCAGTTCTGAACAAAAGCAAGGTACAAATTACAGAAAATCTGAGAGGTCCAGTCTGAGTTCAATTCACAATGAAAACTCCCAGTAAAGTTATGCTCCTCTCTTGGTTGAAGATGGATCTTACGTTTGCATGTGTAAGAAAATTTATAGCTATTTATTCTCCCAGTGGTATCCAGTGAGATATGTTTTCATTCTTCCAAGGAAGCAATTTCAAAAAGGAGGAAGACAGACTCCTTCTCCCACATAGGGGACCTTCCACAATAGGTTGATTATGAAAAGCAGAGTGAATAATTATTATAATACAACAACGGCAAACATCTTCAAAGCATCATTGGATCAGTGAGTAGAGGTGAATTTAGGTCTCTATATTCATTCTATGATAAAAAGGGAAAATATGATAAGAAGCATGCCAAAGTCTAATTTTAAGGTCCAATTTCGGTCCTAGGTTTTCCATAATGCTTTTCTTTGTTAGTACAATGAAGAAGATCATCTACTGTTTCTTCACAGGACATTTGACTAATACTATTCAATTTAGTACTTATTCTCATGTGATAATACTTCTTGGATACAGAATCACAAGAGCTGTTACCTATGAGTTAATTTTTTAGAGTATGGAAACTATATTTAGTAGTATTTTTAAAATTCTGTTTTAACTCAGTTAATTAAAAATATTTCTAAAATTATTAGAATTCTTCTAGGAATTTAATTTATACTTTTCTTAATAGCGCCAAGTTTTTAGAAGTTATACCTTCTGGAAATTATTAAACATTGGTGTCCTTTGCCATCTCATTATACCATTTAAGTCTACAGTGTTTATCTATGTCTACCATTTTAATTTTTATATTTAAATATTTGTTTTAAGTTTTGCTTTATAGACTGCTCTCCATGTTTTTCTAAGCCTAATCAGTGTTCTCTTTTTACTTCTATAGTACATGTGAGTTAATCTTCTAAAATTTAAAATCAGTTGTCCAATTAATAAATATCTAGATTTTTGTTTTTGTCTTGTTGTTGTTGCTATTGTTGTTAATGTAATTTATCCTCACCGTGAGGCAGGAGGTAGATGGGCATACACCCCTCTACCTCGGGTAAAGCAATTGGATATACATTCCCTGTGGACCAATACTCCAAGATGAGAATAGCAGGACAATTGAGAGAGGAGGCTGGGCCCTGCCCAGATAAGAGATTAAAAAAAAAAAACACATATTTCTCATTCTTGAAGTTAGGAGATGTTCCTGACTACACATGTGCAGAAAGGCTCCTTGGAGGTCAAAAGGGAGAGGGCACCACACAATAGTTAGTGATGCTAACTACCCATAGGCCTCTTCAGTGGAATCCATCTTGGCTAAGAGCTGTGAGCACACACATGAGAGGATCCTGAAATATACCAAATACAGACTCTGAACCAGACAAATCAAAATGATTGGCCAAAGAAAACCCAGAAGAAAGGCCCCATATAAGTGATTTAAACTACCACGAGAGTGCGACTCTCTCTGAGTCCGCCCATGTGTATATCCACACGTACTCTACTCTTTTTTTCTCCTAATAAACACTTTATTTGTTTCACTACATTCCGTCTTCGTGGGAATTCTTTTCTGCAAAGCCAAGGGGCCAGGGCCTTGTCACTGACCACTGGTCTAGTGGCTAGGATTCAGCACTCTCACTGCCTTGACCAGACCTTAATCTCTGACGAGGAACTGAAACTCTGCTTCAAGCCGCTGCAGGCTGCGGCCACCCAAGATCGACCAAATTATGTTTTCTAAATAGAAGACTAAATTGAATAGCTTATATAAGGCTGTTTAATATATTAAATTTGTATGCCTCATAAATAAGTTTGTCTGTAAGCTGTATATTTGCACTAGAAACCTTGAGAGTACCAGAATAATGACAATATTCATTAATATTATAATAACAATAATTTTCACTGGGTATTTACTAAATTCTAAACCTTAAGATAAATTAATTTATTATTTCATTTAATTTCCTCAAAATTCCATTGAAATACTTACTGCCATTACTTTCTTTTATAGGGTACTGACCTATTGGCCTTAACAGTCCCCTCAGCTTGACTAAGGTTTAGGTAGACTTCTCCCTGATTTTAGGCCCCAGACTCCCTTATCTTGGAGTATTTACTATAGAGAGGTTATAATTGTATTTTCTTCCTCTGCCTCTTTGAGTTGTAAATCTTTAAAAAATCTTCTTGCCAGTTTTAAAACCCAAGAATATCTTTTTCAAGGACTTGGGACCAATCCCTTTGAAATGTAGCCATCAAGAAAGGTAGCATCTCTTATCTCCCAGTCTTTGAGGGAACGTTGGAACCTATGGGCATTAATTAGCAAATATAGATGGTCTCATCACAGAGAAAACCATTTGCAAATTCAGGAATATCTCAATGTGCACAACAAATCCCATTGATCAACTTCTCTGCTAATGTCCTACAGCATTTTCCCCAGACCTTTGTTTCAGCAGAGTTGATTTCACACTGAATTATTTCCTCTCTCTTCCATTGCAATAGCCTTGAATAAAGTCTTCATTGCCCATTTAGCTTCATCCAATGTAATTTTTGCTATGACAGAATTAAGAATGAGAGAAGTCAATTAATTTGAATAAAACAATTCAACTCAAAATTGGAGGAATCAGGCTCTTATACAGCTTTCTGAGTCCTGACAATTCTGCCATTTTAGTTTATTGATATTTTTGATAGGAGAAGTTACAGATGTAACCTTAGAATTCCATGTTTTTATCACTAGTAATAACAGTAACAATAACAATAACAATAATGATTAGTTAATAGCAAGGGTAACAGTATTAAAAATAAAACTCAACATTTTCTGAATATTCTTCTGAGTGGCCATTTGATTAGAGATATCTATGGTGCTATTTTTTTTTTTTTCCTTTTTTGCCTCATTATCAAGATGCTGGGAGTAAGCAGGAAAAAAAAAAAAAAAAGATGTAGGATTAACATGTAAACAGTGCATTGACATGAAAGAATAACCTGCCACACAGTATGAACTGCAGTTTTTCAGTAGCCTACAGAAGAAAACAGTAGAAGAAACAGAGCATCACATGGCACAAATTCTTGTGGCTTATAGAATTTAAAAGAAAAGTAATGCAATCTAAGTGTCGTTAAATACACTGAAATTAGAAAATTAATATTGGTAATGTGAAATTATTAGTTCCATAGTATGGCTTGAGTATAATATAAATGGGTATATATGGATATAAAGAGGTACATGAATAAATGAATTAAATTTTTGTGTGTATTTAAATAAGATTTGATGAAATTTTTAATTTATGTCAAACAGCCATTTTCAGTTTTAAGGAATAACAGTGCATCTACTCAAGCTTGAGATATATTATGCTAAGGAACACAGGAAAGGGCAAGTGTCATTTTAGAAAAAGATCAAACATAGAAATATTAGAATGGTGGTCATCTCAGCTTTATAGATCAGTAAATAAAATGTTTTCAATGATAAATGGATTGCAAAATCTGTAAGATATTTTAGAAGATTAATTTGATATTAAGATAAAAAGAAAGAAGAAAGGGAAAAAAGGAAGAAACAAACTAACATATGAACAAAAGAAGGAAATGATGGTACAGTATTCCTCTAATCCTAGAATATTGCATTATTCCTTTACCAAATTTCAATTTTTTCACTTGCATGACTTTTTTCTTTTTTTAGAACTAATTCAGGAGGCTAGATAGAGGTCGCTGAGTAGGAAGACCCTGAGCTGACTTCCCCCAAGAACACATCAAAACTACAACTACATATAGAGCAACTCTTGCTGAGAATGACCTGAGTCTAGTAGAACAGCACTTTTCTGACAAAGGCTGTAAAGAAACAACCATATGGAGTCTGACAGAAGGGAAGGAGAAGAGATATATTCAGGATCCACACCCCTAGTAAGTGATTCAGAAGAGGAGAGGCATATCACAAGCTTGGGGATCCTCCCTAAGGAGCAAGAGGTTTGAGCCCCATATTAAAAACCCCACCTTGGGGTCCAGAATCAAGAAGATGTACTCTCTTAGCTGGTTTGAAAGTGAATGGGGCTTTTACTGGAGGGGAGCTGAAACAGAGACTCCACTCCTTGAAGAGAATGTACATGAGCTTGTTTGCTTCTAGTCCCAACACAGGAGCAGCAGATTGAAAATTGCCTGGTTCTCTGGCTTGCCTGCCAGGACAACCACAGTATGCCTGCCTGCCCACACCAAACTCCTGCTCTAGCCCTTCCTGCTCTGAAATTGCTCCCCACTATGGCAGAAATTGCCATTGCTATCCCTGGCATTCACCAGGGAAAAAGAGGAGCAATCTTAGAAGTGGAGCTCCCACCCCTCAGGCTCCAACCCTACCTGTCACCAAGGTGAAGACCACCATTGCCATCACGCTTTCATGAATGGGGAAGAAACCTGAGCCAGATCAGAAATACTACTGCAAGCCTTTGCCTTGGGCCCCATCCATATGCCGAAACAAGGCAGAGTCTGCCATCACACCAGAAAAAATCCCAAATACCTCAGGGCTCTTGCCCCAGCCTCTCTAGCCTTGGTCTTATGACCCTGATAAGGTGACTGCCACTGAGACTGGGAGAAGCCCCTGTTCACAGTTGGCTCCTGCTGTTGCCCCTCTGACTTTAGCCCTAGCTTCCACCAATGCAGTGGTCACTAGTTAACCCAAGGAGAAGACATAGCCTGTGCTTACTTCAGATCCAGCAATCCCACCAAAGCCAATAGGCACACACAGACTATGATTGGAAGCTTCCACACAAGAACATGCCTTCAAGACTAGGATAGAAAACTGTTTCACCTAATTTCATAGAGACAAGCAGAAAAAGAAAAACAAAATGAGATGACAGAGGAATATGTTTCAAAAGAAAGAACAAGGTAAAACCACAGGAAATAAAAACCCCTAAGGCAATGGAATTAAATAATTTGCCTGATAAAGGGTTAAAAGCAATTGTAATAAAAATGCTCACTAAACTCAGGTAAATAATAGAGAAACAGAGTGAGGATTTTGAAAATATATTAACCTGTACCCAATATGTATAAGTGAAAAGGATCTAAGAATATTGTTTATTTCTCATCCAGGTTTTCTCATCTCTTCTAATGATTTCACATAAGTTAGATTTAAACCACTCAGTCCGGATATTAAACAACACACTATAATCTCAATTTCTTCACATTTGTTTTTGCCCATTTCTCAGATTCTCTATGGTTTTTTACAAAGAATTTCTCCCTAGCTCTGAAAATTGGAATTTTAGAATGGTGTGTCAGTCTTGGTCTATCTTTTCCACAAAGTGGTGAGATTAATTCCTTTTCACCTCTGCCAGTAGTTCCCCAATTTCCATTGAAAACAAAACTAAAACCTAAAACAACAAAGTAAATACCTGACAAAATTGGGCAGTATGATAAATCTGTTTCAGACACTGAAAGTGTGGCTGATATCTGGATGCCCCTCATCTTGCATGGATGAGCAGCTCACAAAAGGTTGGCATTGGAGGAGAAAAAATAAAACTACTTTTTATTATCAAAAGAAGGGTTCAGGCTTCCCTGGTGGTGCAGTGGTTGGGAGTACGCCTGCCAATGCAGGGGACACGGGTTCGTGCCCCAGTCCGGGAAGGTCCCACATGCCGCAGAGCAGCTGGGCCCGTGAGCCATGGCCGCTGAGCCTGTGCGTCTGGAGCCTGTGCTCCACAGTGGGAGAGGCCACAGCAGTGAGAGGCCTGCGTACTGCAAAAAAAAAAAGAAGGGGTCATTCTGAAAGGTTGATAATCACTAGTGATCAGAGCTAGGAACAGATTTTGTGAGATTGCGTACAAAATAAAAATGCCAGGACCCTTTGTTTTTTGTTTATATTTATTTTTTCTTAAGAAATATAACTTTACTTTCCTACTCACACATTTTTAAACTGTCTATTAATGTATCGTGCACATAATTAATTTTTTGAAGGAGATGAACTTTCTCCTTTTTTCTATTTTTTAATAATTTTTTTTTTTTTTAGATAAACAAGGACCTACTGTATAGCACAGTGAACTATGCTCAGTATTTTGTAATAAACTATATGGGAAAAGAATCTGAAAAATTATATATATATAACTCTGAATCACTTTGCTGTACACCTGAAATTAACACAACATTGTAAGTCAATTATACTTCAATAAAAAAAAAATAAAAAGAATTATAAAGAAAGGACCCTTTTTTTAAATGGAAAGAAAATGTTTTCTTTCTTGATCTCTCCTTTCTCCTGATGTTTTATATTTGCTATTCAATCTTGCACTCCCTTGGGCATGGGGATTATCATGGGCCAAGTGCAGGTCCTCATAGCTACCCTGAGTTCCACTCTGTGGTTCGGTGGGTGCTCAGGTCCTGCACCCTAGTGCTCTAGTTGTGGTGAGTGGGGGCTACTCTTTGTTGTGGTGCACGGGCTTCTCATTGTGGTGGCTTCTCTTCTTGTGGAGCATGGTCTCTAGGCATGTGGGCTTCAATAGTTACAGCACGTGGGCTCAGTAGTTGTGGCTCACAGGCTCTAGAGCACAGGCTCAGTAGTTATGGTGCACAGAATTAGTTGCTCTGAGCCATGTGGGATCTTCCCATACCAGGGCTCAAACCCGTGTTCTCTGCATTGGCAGGCAGACTGTCAGCCACTGTGCAACCAGGGAACACCTATAGATTTTTTTGATGATGGTCATTCTGACCTCTGTGAGGTGATACCTCATTGTACATTTGATTTGCATTTCTCTGATAATTAGCAATGTTGAGAATCTTTTCATGTGTCTCCTGGCCATCTGTATGTCTTCTTTGGAGAAATGTCTTTTTAGGTCTTCTGTTCTTTTTTTGATTGGGTTGTTTGTGTTTTAGAAATTGAGCTGCATGAGCTGTTCATAAATGTTGGAGATTAATCCCTTGTCTGTCACATTATTTGCAAATATTTTCTCCCATTCTGTGGGTTGTCTTTTTATTTTGTTTATGGTTTCCTTTGCTGTGCAAAAGCTTCCGAGTTTATTGGGTCCTATTTGTTTATTTTAGTTTTATTTCCATTACTCTAGGAGACAGATTGAAAAAAAATATTGCTGTGATTTATGTCAGAGTGTCCTACCTATATTTTCCTCTAAGAGTTTTATAATCTTACATTTAGGTTTTTAACCCATTTTGAGTTTCTTTTTGTGAATGGTGTTAAAGAATGTTCTAATTTCATTTTTTTTTTTTTACCTGTAGCTGTCCAGTTTTCCTAGCACCATTTTTGAAAAGACTGTCTTTTTTCCATTTTATAGTCTTGCCTACTTTGCCGTAGATTAATTGACCATAGGTGTATGGGTTTATTTCTGGGCTTTCTATCTTGTTCTATTTGCCCCTTCATTGTATTTCTACTGTACTTAGAGTAGGTCAGGCCCTCTTTATCTATCAGGTAGAATACTGGCACAGATGTCTAACGTATGTTTGACTTTGTGCTTTGTATTTTATGTAGCATAGTAATTCAGGTCATGGTAGTCAAGTCCCTCTTACATATCACTGTCTTTGAGAAGTCTAAAGACTGCTATCTTACTACTGCTTTTCAGAGCCTCCACGGTGTTTGCACAAATAATTCATTTTCCCCTTTACCCCACCCCCCACAGTATTTTGTATGATAATTTTTTCCTTTTTCATTTCTTAACAATCTTGATTGTTTGACAGTGGATGCTATCCAGTATATATATATATATATATATATACCTGGCCTTTATATATATATATATATATATATATATATATATATATATATATATATATACCTGGCCTTTAAACAATGTGCTAATAACACCTAAATTTTACTAAGGACCTACCAAGCACCAGGCACTCTTTTTTTTTTTTTTTAACATGTTTATTGGAGTATAATTGCTTTACAATGGTGTGTTAGTTTCTGCTTTATAACAAAGTGAATCAGTTATACATATACATATGTTCCCATATCTCTTCCCTCTTGAGTCTCCATCCCTGCCACCCTTGCTATCCCACCCCTCTAGGTGGTCACAAGGCACAGAGCTGCTCTCCCTGTGCTATGTGAATGCTTCCTATGAGCTATCTATTTTATGTTTGGTAGTGTATATATGTCCATGCCACTCTCCCACTTTGTGACAGTTTACCCTTCCCCCTCCCCATATCCTCAAGGTCTGTGTCTTTATTCCCATCTAAACCCTAGGTTATTCATGACCTTTTCTTTTCTTTTTTTTCCTTAGATTCCATATGTATATGTTAGCATACAGTATTTGTTTTTCTCTTTCTGACTTACTTCACTCTGTATGAAAGACTCTAGGTCCATCAACCTCACTACAAATAACTCAATTTCGTTTCTTTTCACAGCGGGGTAATATTCCATTGTATATATGTGCCACATCTTCTTTATCCATTCATCTGTTGATGGACACTTGGGTTGCTTCTATGTCTTGGCTATTGTAAATAGAGCTGCAATGAACATTTTGGTACATGACTCTTTTAGAATTCTGTTTTTCTCAGAGTATATACCCAGTAGTGGGATTGCTGGGTCGTATGGTAGGTCTATTGTAGTTTTTTAAGGAACCTCCATACTGTTCTCCATAGTGGCTGTATCAGTTTACATTCTCACCAAGAGTGCAAGAATGTTCCCTTTTCTCCACATCCTCTCCAGCATTTACTGTTTCTAGATTTTTTGAGGATGGCCATTCTGACTGGTGTGAGATGATATCTCATTGTAGTTTGGATTTGCATTTCTCTAATGATTAATGATATTTAGCATTCTTTCATAGTTTGTTGGCAATCTGTATATCTTCTTTGGAGAAATGTCTATTTAGGTCTTCTGCCCATTTTTGGATTGAGTTCTTTGTTTTTTTGTTATTGAGCTGTATGTGTTGCTTGTAAATTTTGGAGATTAATCCTTTGTCAGTTATTATATTTGCAAATATTTTCACCCATTCTGAGGGTTGTCTTTTGGTCTTGTTTATGGTTTCCTTTGCTATACAAAAGCTTTGAAGTTTCATTAGGTCCCATTTGTTTATTTTTGTTTTTATTTCCATTTCTCTAGGAAGTGGGTCAAAAAGGATCTTGCTGTGATTTATGTCTTAGAGTGTTCTGCCTATGTTTTCCTCTAAGAGTTTGGTAGTTTCTGGCCTTACATTTAGGTCTTTAATCCATTTTGAGTTTATTTTTGTGTATGGTGTTAGGGAGATTTCTAATTTCACACTTTTATATGTACCTGTCCAGTTTTCCCAGCACCACTTATTTAAGAGGCTGTCATTTCTCCACTGTATATTCTTACCTCCTTTATCAAAAGTAAGGTGACCATATGTTTATGGGTTCCTCTCTGGGCTTTCTATCCTGTTCAATTGATCTATATTTCTGTTTTTGTGCCAATACCATACTGTCTTGATTAGTGTAGCTTTGTAGTATAATCTGAAGTCAGGAAGCCTGATTCCTCCAGCTCCATTTTTTGTTCTCAAGATTGCTTTGGCTATTCGGGGTCTTTTATGTTTCCATACAAATTGTGAAATTTTTTGCTCTAGTTCTGTGAAAAATGCCACTGGTAGTTTGATAGGGATTACATTGAATTTGTAGATTGCTTTGGGTAACAGAGGCATTTTCACAATGTTGATTCTTCCAATCCAAGAACATGGTATATCTCTCCATCTATTTGTATCATCTTTAATTTCTTTCATCTGTGTCTTATAATTTTCTGCATACAGGTCTTTGGTCTCCTTAGGTAGGTTTACTCCTAGATAAATTCTGTTGCAGTGGTAAATGGGAGTGTTTTCTTAATTTCATTTTCAGATCTTTCATCACTAGTGTTTAAGAATGACAGAGATTTCTGTGCTTTAATTTTGTAACCTGCTACTTTACCAAATTCATTGATTAGCTCTAGTGGTTTTCTGGTAGCATCTTTAGGATTCTCTATGCATACTATCATGTCATCTGCAAACAGTGACAGCCTTACTGTTCTTTTCCAATTTGGATTACTTTTATTTCTTTTTATTCTCTGATTGCTGTGGCTAAACCTTCCAAAACTATGTTGAATAATAGTGGTGAGAGTGAGCAACTTTGTCTTGTACCTGATCTTACTGGAAATGGTTTCAGTTTTTCACTATTGAGGATGATGCTGGCTGTGGGTTTTTCATATATGGCCTTTATTATGTTGAGGAAAGTTCCCTCTATGCCAACTTTCTGAAGGGATTTTATCATAAATGGGTGTTGAATTTTGTCAAAAACTTTCTCTGCATCTATTGAAATGATCATATGGTTTTTCTCCTTCAATGTGTTAATATGGTGTATCACGTTGATTGATTTGTGTATATTGAAGAATCTTTGCATTCCTGGAAAAAAACCCACTTGATCATGGTGTATGATCCTTTTAATGTGCTGTTGGATTCTGTTTGCTAGTATTTTGTTGAGGATTTTTGCATGTATGTTCATCAGTGATATTGGCCTGTAGCTTTCTTTCTTTGTGACATCTTTGTCTGGTTTTGGTATCAGGGTGATGGTGGCCTCGTAGAATGAGTTTGTGAGTGTTCCTTCCTCTGCTATATTTTGGAAGAGTTTGAGAAGTATAGGTGTTAGCTCTTCTCTAAATATTTGACAGAATTTGCTTGTGAAGGCATCTGGTCCTCGGCTTCTGTTTGTTGGAAGATTTTTAATCACAGTTTCAATTTCAGTGCTTGTGATTGGTCTGTTCATATTTTCTATTTCTTCCTGATTCAGACTTGGCAGGTTGTGCATTTCTAAGAATTTGTCCATTTCTTCCAGGTTGTTCATTTTATTGCCATAGAGTTGCTTGTAGTAATCGCTCATGATCCTTTGTGTTTCTGCAGTGTCAGTTCTTACTTCTCCTTTTTCATTTCTAATTCTATTGATTTGAGTTTTCTTCCTATTTTTCTTGATGAGTCTTGCTAATGGTTTATCAATTTTGTTTATGTTCTCAAAGAACCAGCTTTTAGTTTTTTTGATCTTTGCTATTGTTTCCTTCATTTCTTTTTCATTTATTTCTGATCTGATCTTTATGATTTCTTTCCTACTGCTAACTTTGGTATAGTTTTGTTCTTCTTTCTCTAATTACTTTAGGTACAAGGTTAGCTTGTTTATTCAAGATGTTTCCTGTTTCTTAAGGTAGGATTCTATTGCTATAAACTTTCCTCTTGGAACTGCTTTCTCTTCATCCCATAGGTTTTATGTTGTCGTGTCTCTCTTGTCATTTGTTTCTAGGTTTTTTTTTATTTCTTCTTTGATTTATTCGGTGATCACTTCGCTATTAAGTAGTGTACTGTTTAGCCTCCATGTGCTTGTATTTTTTACAGATCTTTTCTGTAATTGATATCTAGTCTCATAGCATTGTGGTCAGAAAAGATAATTGATATGATTTCAATTTTCTTAAGTTTACCAAGGCTAGATTTGTGACCCAAGACATGATCTGTCCTGAAGACTGTTCCATGAGCACTTGAGAAAAATGTGTATTTTGTTGTTTTTGGATGGAATGTCCTATAAATATCCATTAACTCCATCTTGCTTAATGCATCATTTAAAGCTTGTGTTTCTTTATTTATGTTCACTTTGGATGATCTGTCCATTGGTGAAAGTGGTGTGTTAAAGTCCCCTACTATGATTGTGGTACTATCGATTTCCCCTTTTATGGCTGTTAGTATTTGCCTTATGTATTGAGGTGCTCCTATGTTGGGTGTATAAACATTTAAAAGTGTTATATCTTCTTCTTGGTTTGATCCCTTGATCATTATGTAGTGTCCTTCTTTGTGTCTTGTAATAGTCTTTATTTTAAAGTCTATGTTTTCTGATATGAGAATTGATATTCTAGCTTTCTTTTGATTTCTATTTGCATGGAATATCTTTCTCCATCCCCTCACTTTCAGTCTGTATGTGTACCTAGGTCTGAAGTGGGTCTCTTGTAGACAGGATATATATGGGGTTTGTTTTTGTATCCTTTCAGTGAGTTTGTGTCTTTCGGTGGAAGCGTTTAATCCATATATATTGAAGGTAATTATCGATATGCATGTTCCTATTCCCATTTTCTTAATTGTTTTGGGTTTCTTATTGTAGGTCTTTTCCTTCACTTGTGTTTCTTTCCTAGAGAAGTTCCTTTAGCATTTGTCATAAAGCTGGTTTTGTGGTGCTGAACTCTCTCAGCTATTGCTTGTCTGTAAAGCTTTTAATTTCTCCATCAAATCTGACTGAGATCCTTGCTGGGTAGAGTAATCCTGGTTGTAGGTTATTCTCCTTCATCACTTAAATATGTCCTGCCAGTCCCTTCTGGCTTGCAGAGTTTCTGCTGAAAGATCAGCTGTTAACCATATGGGGATTCCCTTGTGTGTTATTTGTTGCTTTTCCCTTGCTGCTTTTAATATGTTTTCTTTGTATTTAATTTTTGATAGTTTGATTAATATGTGTCTTGGCATGTTTCTCCTTGGATTTATCCTGTATGGGACTCTCTGTGCTTCCTGGACTTGATTAACTATTCCCTTTCCCATATTAGGGAAGTTTTCAACTGTAATCTCTTCAAATATTTTCTCAGTCCCTTTCTTTTTCTCTTCTTCTTCTGAGACCCCTATAATTCGAATATTGGTGCATTTGATGTTGTCCCAGAGGTCTCTGAGACTGTCCTCAGTTCTTTTCATTCTTTTTCCTTTATTCTGCTCTGCAGTAGTTTTTTCCACTATTTTGTCTTCCAGGTCACTTATCTGTTCTTCTGCCTCAGTTATTCTGCTATTAATCCCTTCTAGAGTATTTTTAATTTCATTTATTGTGTTGTTCATCATTTCTTGTTTCCTCTTTAGTTCTTGTAGGTCCTTGTTAACTGTTTCTTACATTTTCTCTATTCTATTTCCAAGATTTTGGATCGTCTTTACTATCATTATTCTGAGTTCTTTTTCAGGTAGACTGCCTATTTCCTCTTCATTTGTTAGGTCTGGTGGGTTTTTACCTTGCTCCTTCAACTGCTATGTGTTTTTCTGTCTTTTCATTTTGCTTATCTTACTGTGTTTGGGATCACCTTTTTGCAGGCTGCAGGTTTGTAGTTCCCATTGTTTTTTGGTGTCTGTCCCCAGTGGCTAAGTTTGGTTCAGTGGGTTGTGTAGGTTTCCTGGTGGAGTGAACTAGTGCCTGTGTTCTGGTGGATGAGGCTGGATCTTGTCTTTCTGGTGGGCAGGTTCAAGTCTGGTGGTGTGCATGGGGGTGTCTGTGGCCTTATTATGATTTTAGGCAGCCACTCTGCTAATGGATGGGGCTGTGTTCCTGTCTTTCTAGTTGTTTGACATAGGGTGTCCAGCACTGTAGCTTGCTGGTCGTTGAGTGAAGCTGGGTGTTGGTGTTGAGATGGAGATGTCTGGAAGATTTTCACCATTTGATATTACGTGGAGCTGGGAGGTCTCTTGTGGACTAGTGTCCTGAAGTTGGCTCTCCCACCTTAGTGACATAGCCCTGATGTCTGGCTGGAGCACCAAGAGACTGTCCTCCAAGTGGCTCAGAATAAAAGGGAGAAAAGAGAAAGAACCAAAGAAACAAAGAAACAAAGAAAGAGCATAAAATAAAGTTATTAAAATAAAATAAAGTTATTAAACTAAAAAATAATTATTAAGAAAAATATTTTAAAAATTAAAAAAAATCCTAACAAACAAAATAAACAAAAAATAGAAACAAAGAAAAGAAAAAAAAAACGGATAGACAGAACCCTAGGACAAATGGTTAATGCAACGTTATACAGACAAAATCTCACACAGAAGCATATACATACACACTCACAAAAAGAGGAAAAGGGGAAAAAATAATCTATCTTGCTCCCAAAGTCCACTTCCTCAATTTGGGATGATTTGTTGTCTATTCAGTTATTCCACATATGCAGCGTACATCAAGTTGATTGTGGAGCTTTAATCTGCTGCTTCTGAGGCTGCTGGGAGAGATTTCCCTTTCTCTTCTTTGTTCTCACAGATCCCAGGGTCTCCGGTTTGGATTTAATCCCGCCTCTATGTGTAGGTCGCTGAGGGCGTCTGTTCTTTGCTCAGACAGGACAGTGTTAAAGGAGCCGCTATTTGGGGACTCTGGCTCACTCAGGGCGAGGGGAGGGAGGGGTAGGGATTCAGGGCGAGCCTGAGGCGGCAGGGACCAGCATGACGTTGCAGCAGCCTGAGGCTTGCCATGCATTCTCCCGGGGATGTTGTCCCTGGATCATGGGGCCCTGGCAGTGGTGGGCTGCACAGGCTCCCGGGAGAGGTTGTGGGGATAGTGACCTGTGCTTGCACACAGGTTTCTTGGTAGCTGCAGCAGCAGACTTAGCATCTCATGCCTGTCTCTGGGGTCCACTCCGGTAGCCGAGGCTAACGCTCATCTCTGGAGCCCCTTTAAGCAGTGCTTTTAATCCCCTCTCCTCACACACCAGGAAACAAAGGGGCAAGAAAAAGTCTCTTGTCTCTTTGGCAGCTCCAGGCATTTCCTGGACTCCCTCCCAGCTACCTGTGGTGCACTAACCCCTTCAGTTTGTGTTACACCACCAACCCCAGTCCTCTCCCTGGGATCTAAGCTCTGAACCCCAAGCCTCAGCTCCCAGCCCCCACCTGTCCTGGCGGGTGAGAAGACAAGCATCTCGGACTGGTGAGTGCTGGTCGGCACTGATCCTTTGTGCAGGAATCTCTCCACTTTGCCCTCCACACCCCGGTGGCTGCACTCTCCTCCGTGGCTCTGAAACTTCCCCCCTCCACCACCCTCAGCCTCTGCCTGCAAAGGAGCTTCTAGTGTGTGGAAACCTTTCCTCCTTCACAGCTCCCTCTCACTAGTGCAGGTCCCATCCCTATTCTTTTGTCTCTGTTTTTTCTTTTTTCTTTTGCACTACCCAGGTATGTGGGGAGTTTCTTGCATTTTCAGAGGTCTGAGATCTTCTGCCAGCATTCAGTGGTTGTTCTATAGGAGCAGTTCCACGTGTAGATGTATTTCTGATGTATCTGTGGGGAGGAAGGTGATCTCCATGTCCTACTCTTCCGCCATCTTCCCCTGAATCCTCCCTTGATGTTTTTCAGTTAAGTTAATATTCTTTTGTTTAAGATATTTTATCTTATGCACAATATTTGCTTCAGTTTTTAATTTGTGATCTGCTGTATGTGTAAAAGTGTTGACATTGTTCAGCTTTTATGTAGTTAAGTAATTAAGGATAACTAATAAGAATCTGCTGTATAAAAAATAAATAAAATAAAATTCAATTAAATAAAAAGAAAGAAAAAGGAAAATATGATACAGAAGGAGTAAAAACATAAAGAGTCACGTTAACATACAGTTAATCAGTGTTTCTGGAGGAGACCCCAGAGAAATGGGACAGAAACAATAATCAAAAATATGCTTAAAGAAAACTTTCCTAACCTCAGAAAGAGGAGTCTCATGGATCCAGAAAAATGATAAATGGGTAAAGACCTACTTTAAAGTCTCTATTTTTCCACTTCTTATCAGTTATAGTTTCCTTTTTCTTTCTCCCTATGAGATCTTACAGAACAGTTAAAAATTGTTCAAAATCACCACCTTCAGTATCAGTTCATTTGTCTAGACTATTTTTAGTTTATTTGTAACCTTTCTTTTTTAATACCCTTTTATCTTTCATATCTAACTTTAAAATAAATGAGTAAAGACCTAAACCGTACCATTTTTAAAACTCTGAATAAAGAAGAAAATCTAAGATTTCAAGCAAGATTAAAAATCCTTACCTACAAAAGAAATTTAAAATATGCTAGTTTTGGTGATGTCATCAACAATGCTGAATAGAGTTTTCAATCATCCCCCCCACACAAAAAGAAAAAAAAGAAAGTAAGGAAGAAATATAGTTCAACAGTAAAGAATATTACTCAGAGAACAGTGGTTACAAATTAAGACTGAATGATATTTTTGGCCAAGTGCTGTATTATGGATTGAATTGTGTCCTTCCAGAAAGATATGTCCAAGTACTAACATCAGTACCTCAGATTGTGATCTTATTTGGAAATAGGATAATTGAAGATGCAACTATTTAAATTAAGATGAGGTCATACTAAAATAGAATGAGCCCTAATCCACTACGGCTGGCATCCTTATAAAAAGATGGTCATGTGAAGACATTGAGCCAAGGGAGAATACCAGGTGACCATGGAGGTGGAGTTTGGAGTTAGGAAGCTATAAACCAAGGAACTCCATGGATTGCCAGTGACAGCAGAAGTGAAAAGAAAGACATAGACAAGATTCTTCCCTACAGCCTTTGTGACAGCATGGCCCTATAGACACTTTGACTTTAGATTTATAGCCTCCAGACCTATAAAGAGAGAATATATAAAGTGAGAGAATACATTTTTATTACATCACCAGACTGTGTTACTTTGTTACAGCAGCAGAAACTAATACAGATTTTGGTACCAGGAAGTATGGTGTTGTCTTAACAAATATATCAATATGTGTAAATGATTTAAAATTGGATAATTGAAAGAGGCTAGAAGAATTTTGAAGTGCATGATAGAAAAAGCCTAGATTAAACTGAAGAGACTGTTGGTAAGAATAAGGACATTAAATGTGTTATTAGTGAGAGATGTGATGGAAATTAGGAGCATGCTATTGGAAACTGGAGGAATCATCATAAAGTGGCAGAGAACTTTGTTGAATTATGTTCTGTTAGATGGAAAGAAGAACACTCTGGCAGTGTTTGTGCAAAAATCCTAAAAGTACAAGTAAATAGTAGTTACCAGTGTATTATAGTCTTGTTTATTGAAGTTAATGGAACTTGTAAACCTAGGCCAAATCATCAACTTGACAAACTATTAGCCTTGACTTCTTTGGGAGATCTGTGTTCCAAGTTTGCCAAAAATTAAACCAGCCAAATGACACTAGTTAGTTTGTGTAAAAAAAAAATCATGGACTAGCTTACAGACCAGAAATTTGTGCACAGTCATGAAAGACTCTTTAGATTTTATTTAAAAAGTGGTTTTATTTTGCTAATTGAGTTTGTGTAACTCAAAAGCCGCTATAGAAAATTTAAAAGTTAGATGAAAAATGTAGAATTGGATTTTCAAAATGAGGTGGCTGAAGTGTCTGGGGTGGATCTTAAAATCAAATATTAAAGATAGTATGGAACTCCTAACAAATAATCAGAGCTTATTATAAAAGGTTATTGCTAACACTTACCTTTTAATTTCCAACCCAGAACTGTGATATGGAAGAAGTGATATATTATCATTCTGTAAAATATGTCTCTATCTGTCATATATCTGAAATAATTCATTCATATCATTTTACCATGCCTTTCTGTGGCTTTTTGCAGGCAATTATCTGTATGTTTTAAAATAACAGCCAGCATGATTGGAGTTGCATGTTCTCTCCAATTTCACTGCCGTCATATAATGGGAGATTTTCCTGGATATTGGGCAGAATGAGTCATCAGCACTCACAACATGTGGCAAGATGATAAATATGGCTCACCTTATTATAAGAGAAAGCTGAATCAATTTGTCAGTGGCACATGCCACTTACTGAAAGGCAAGAGTATACAGAATACGAACATTATGTTATATGTGCCCATGTTATATGAAATGAGTCAGCTGCCCATGAATAAGAAAATCAATTTAACCACTTGAAGTGAATTTCCTAGTCTCTAAGAGGTCAATAGTCACTTCCAAATTGCCTAGAAATCCATTATTAAATATCTCAGATAATTATTTTTAATGAATACTATAATACAGGCAAACTCTTCTAAACTGAGAGATATAGTGTGTGAGGGTGTGGATGGGGAGGGGTTTTACCAAAATTTGGAAACCCCTTTCCCAGTACTCATACCTTAATCAGAAAACTATTACCAGCATCGACATTTTTATTTCTAATTAAAGCTAATTAATCTTAATTTTGTTTTGAATATCTTTTTATCTCAATTATGTGAGATCCTTGAAGAAACTCTACAGTGTGAAAGCAGTCTATAAAATTTTGATTTATATATTCAGATTTCAATATTTTTTCATTTATATTTTATGTCAGTAGACTACATGTTCTTAAACATAATGCTGAATCAAAACTTTCACTTGAAAAATCTTAGGTCTTACTAAGTTTTCTGGACTCCATTTCATTCCTTACTTAAAATTATGTATATAGAGATATTAATCAGTCTTGCCCTCAAAAATGTTGTTCTTGTCACCTCTGTACCTATTCAATCATTTCTTATCTCTATATAAATCTGTCTGTTCATCTAACTAATAATTCTAGCTATATTATCCTTTCTGAATCCATTTGGTTCATAACACTGCCTTCACCCCTTGCTATATGTCAAAGAGGAAATAGTGTACACTGGAAAGCCCAGGCATTTTCTCTTCTCTCAAAGAGTTCACTGTAAGTGGGGGAAGTAATCACAGAGTCCAGGTATGATTGGTGCTTATTAGTAAAGCAGAATCTGAGACACTGCCTCAGACTTACTGATTCCTAATCTACATCTTAAGAAAATCCCCAAGTGATTTGTTTGTATATCAAAGTTTGAGAAATATATGATGAAGCCATGCTACAATGAAAGAACTCATTTAATCCATTGCCAGCAAGTTATATAGGTATTCCAGATAAGTAATGATTTCCTTAAGGTGGAATACAGTAAGTTAGAGTGGTGACTGTGGAATAAATAAAAAGAGAAGGTCCAGCTGTTCCAAGGGTTCTTCCCTTTATTAAGCTGCATGAGGTTCATCTCCAGATGAGTTAGACAAGGAGAATCAGAATCAGGAAGCCCCTCAGTCTAATTAGTCTTAGAATGACCACTGATTGTGTCCTTGGTAACTTACTTATTGGAATGAAACATGAGGAAAGTTATGTTCTTCTACTTGGTTTACATGACCTAGGGTATAAAGTCCATCATTCTAAAATAAGGACTGTATAACACCATTATCCATGGAGATTTAAAAAGATACTCATATCTTTGACTCAACCTTAGGTATTTTCACTTGAGAGATCTAGTATATGACCAAAGTTTATATATTTTTCAGTGTAAAGAGGTTTGAGTAGAGGGCCAATGGCTTATTGAATCAGCCATATTAATTATATTCACTGATATTCCAGTAAAGTTACCAAATCAGCAATAAGTAACTTGCTGTTTAATGTTCTGTAGCTCCCACTTTCTCTTAAACTGAATGTTCTTCTGTCTTAAATTTTCTAAATTGGAATGGGTTTTGCCCTATAAAATAATATCTTTACTAAAATATTAATATGCTATTCTGGAAATTTTTTCTTAATAATACAAAGTGAAGAAGGAGGAGGAGGAGGAGGGAAGGAGGTGGAGAAGGACAAGAAGAAAAAAGAAGAGGAAGGGAAAATAAAGAAAAAAAAAGGAAGGAAGGGAGACAGAGAAGGGAAGAAGATTTGAAGAAATAGATGGAGTAAAAAGAAAAAGTAAGAAGAAGAGAAACCAGATGAAGAAAAAATAGAGGGAGGAGAGAAAATGAAAGAGAAGAAAAAAAAATAAAAAGGACAGTATAAAAATAAAACAGAGGAATAAGGAAGAAAACTACAACTTTCATTCAATGATTTGTTCATTACCCTCTTATGCCTCAGTTATTACTCAAGAGGAAAATCTTCTACCCCAACCATCTGAGATCTATATCTGTTATTATGCCAGGAAGAAAAGACAAGTTCTTTCCCTCTGCATTTTTTGTATCATTATTGTTTTCAGGGAGTTCAGTAATGTTGGAAGTGTGACATTTGTGAATTGACAGTCCAAATCATAAAGTATAAATGTTCAGCTGGTGAAAACATATATGTCCCAGCTGAAATGTTCTGAAGGAGAATGTTTCACAAGAATAAGGTTTTTAGACACAATTTGCCCAAGTGAACTCTGGAGATTTTGCCATAAGTCAGTTCTCAGCACTCTGGCGTCGTGTTGTTCTAGTTCTTAGCTTTATGGCATTTTGTGATTTTATGTTGGCTTCTTTCAGCCTTGTGTTTAGCAAAAATAATACAATGATTATTATATAATAATAATCAAAATTATGATTACTTATATGGCAACTAATTTGACTCATCAAATTACCAATAATTTTAAATATTTTGAAATTGATGTTGCACACATACACATATGCATTAGCACACAAACACACTCACAGACACACACACACACACACACACACATCTTTCAACTTATGCTAAATGGCCTATCCTATACCACTGCCAAGCCTGGAGAATGAAAATAAAAATTTACATAGCCATTCTAAAGCCATAAGATTCTAGCCACTAAAGAGTTACAACAATTGTCTGAAACTTTTAAAAATAAAACTGATTTTATTAATTTATATTTTTAATAATAACTAAAAGATGTGGCTTGTAAAATCAGCCTTATGATTAAGCTGAGAAGGCAGTTTCTTGCATATTAGGATATAAATGATCCTGAATATAGCCTTGTTTCTCACCTAGTAGACAATATCAGCAATCACTAATAATAAAAATGACATTCTGACAATGTGTAATGACAATATGCTCTTTTTTTTTTTTTAACTGGGTATAGTTGCTTTGCAATGTTGTGTTAGTGTCTGCTGTACAGTGAAGTAAATCAGCTATATGTATACAAATAATACCCTCTGTTTTGGATTTTCTTCCCATTTAGGTCAGCACAGAGCACTGAGTAGAATTCCCTGTGCTATATAGTAGCTTCTCACTAGTTATCTATTTTATACCTAGTAGTATATATATATATATATGTATATATATATATATATATATATATATATATATGTCAATCCCAATCTCTCAATATATGCTCTTGTTTTTCTTTCTTGTTTGGTTCACTATTTCCACATCCAGGAGTTTTATTTTATTTTATTTTATTTATTTTATTTTATTTTTTTATTTTTATTTTTTGTGTTATGTGGGCCACTGTTGTGGCCTCTCCCGTTGCAGAGCACAGGCTCTGGACACGCAGGCTCAGTGGCCATGGCTCACAAGCCCAGCCACTCCATGGCATGTGGGATCTTCCTGGACCGGGGCACGAACCCATATCCCCTGCATCGGCAGGAGGACTCTCAACTACTGCGCCACCAGGGAAGCCCCAAATCCAGGAGTTTTATTTTAAAATGAGATCAGAACTGATAAAATTTTAAAAACCCACAAAGATAAATATATAATACATTTCAAACGCAAAAATTTATGTATATATTACAAAATATCAAATAAAATGTAAACTTATAAATGAAGGTAAATTACTATTCTTGCTAGCTCTGCTGCTTCCTTCAATATCAATTCCTTTAGCCCCAAGGCATTTTCTGAGGTTTGTCTCTGATGTAGCTGGTCCCTCTGAGCGTCAGTATTAGCATCCTATGCTTAGCTCCCAGAGCTCTCCTCTGCCCTGGTCCTGTTCTGCAGGAATTTTTACTTGTGTTTCTTTCAGCTTTGTACTGCCCATGTTTTTTTTTGTTTTTTTTTTTAACAACTTTATTGAAGTATGATTGCTTTATAGTGGTGTGTTAGTTTCTGCATTAGAACAAAGTGAATCAGCTATACATGTACATATATCTCTATATCTCCTCCATCTTGCATCTCCCACCCACCCTCCCTATTCCACCCTTCTAGGTGGTCACAAAAAACCAAGCTGATCTCCCTGTGCTATGCGTCTGCTTCCCACTAGCTATTTATTTTACATTTGGTAGTGTATACATGTCCATGCCACTCTCTCACTTCACCCCAGCTTACCCTTCCCCCTCCCTGTGTCCTCAAGTCCATTCTGTATGTCTGTGTCTTTATTCTTATCCTGCCCCTAGGTTCTTCAGAACCATTTTTTTTTTATTCCATATATGTGTTAGCATACAGTATTTGTTTTTCTCTTTCTGACTTACTTCACTCTGTATGACAGTCTCTAGGTCCATCCACCTTACTACAAATAATTCAGTTTTGTTTCTTTTTATAGCTGAGTAATATTCCATTGTATATATGTGCCACATCTTCTTTGTCTATTCATATGTCGATGGACACTTAGGTTGCTTCCATGTCCTGGCTCCAATATATGCTCTTAATTAAATCCACTCACCGAGTTTTTCTTCTTACATTGTAATAACTTCTCCTTTTTTCCTACATTGTAATAACTGTTAATTTGAGAAAAATATTACATAAAGTTAAATTGTGAATTATAAATCATAAATGCCCTCCAATACCCAGAAATAAACACTAACATTTTATTTTTAAATAAATGTGTAATTAATGTGAAGTTATATAATATAAAATCTTTATATATTTAGATAGTTTAAAGGATTTTTGACTTTCTGAAAACATATTTATATATTAAGCAGCATTCCATAATAAAATATAGATTGCTAAGTTATTTTGAATCACTATTAATTGTATACCTACTATAAGTTAAAACTTGTACTAGGCAGTAAGAAGTGATACATAAAAGATAAAGTCTCTTCACTTAGACTTACACTGTTGACAAAGAGAGATTAGTAATAAGGAGGAAATTTCTATAAATCATATTAAATGCTATGAAAATGAAACAACAGAATGTTCTGGTCTCAGAAAAGACACTGGTTCCATACTGGAAGCTGTGGGAAGACTCCCTGAGTGAAGATAATGCCTAACTTGGACTGAAATGCATCTAAGAGAAGAGGAGCAGGAAGAGCAGTTCAGGGTACCCCTAGCAGATGGAAGAATATGTGGAGAACTCTGGAACTCATATTAGAATACAATGTACGAGGTTTATTGTAAATTGTTCCACATTACTTTTGATTTTTTGTGTGTGTGTGTGTTACACGGGCCTCTCACTGTTGTGGCCTCTCCCGTTGTGGAGCACAAACTCCAGATGCACAGGCTCAGCGACCATGGCTCATGGGCCCAGCCTCTCCGCGGCATGTGGGATCTTCACGGACCGGGGCACGAACCCGTGTCCCCTGCATTGGCAGGCAGACTCTCAACCACTGCGCCACCAGGGAAACCTAACTTTTGATATTTTAAATCTTCAAAGCACATGCTTATGGATGGGTCAGTGTCTTGAGTAGGAGTATGTCAGTCTTAAGAAAGAGATCTCAGAACTTGGTACGTCTTATATCCAGGAAGTAAGAGAGGAAACGGAAACCTGATAAGAAGGGTGCATATCCAGACAGAGACCCAGAAAAGTTGGCTTCAGCCTTATTGGGAGCATAAATTACAGCTCAGTTTCCACCCTCCTGTACCAGTCAGTAATTGGCTAAGGTCCACCATGGGGACTGTAGCTCCAGGCACTCCAGGCTCTCTTCCAGGTAGGCCAAGTGGTTCCAGTAGCCCAGAGCATTCTTCCAGAGAAAGCCTCAGATGCAAGCTGTTAAAGGAAAGGCGTGGAAAAGCTGTGAATCTGTGAAGAATGCTTACATAGCTTTCCTTACAGGTGAACACAAATTAAACTATTAAATGGGATTATATCATTGCTAATGGGAAAGCCAGACCACACTGAATATTTTTTAAAAACATTTTTATTGGAGTATAATTTACATACCATAAAATGCACCCATTTTAAATGTACAATTCAACTATTTTAGTAAATTTACTGAGTTGTAAATTTAGTAAATTTACAACCTTCACCATAAACTCATTCTAAAACATTTCCATTCTTCCAGTAAAATCCCTCATTTCAGTTTACAGTTAATCCCCATTTCCACTCTCAGCCCTAGGCAACCACTAAGCTACTTTCTCAATAGATTTGCTTTTTCTGGACATTTCATATATGACTGAGACTGAAGAATAGGAGTTAATTAGGCAAAGAGCAAAAGGGATCAGATAGAAGGAACAAAGCATGCCCCTAGCAAGAGGGAAGATGTTTAATACAAGTAACTGAAAAAACATTTGGAGTTTTGAGAGGGAAGGACAAGGAATGAGATTGAAGAGAAAGGCAGGGACCAGATTATGTTGAGATTTATTAAACCTCTTAAAAATGTTTGGTCTTTGTTTAAGACCAACAGAAAGACATTGAAGTGTTTTAATTTGGGCTGTAGGGGGAAGGTGATTGACATTACAGGATTTTTTGTTTTGTTTTGTTTTGTTTTTTTTAGAAAGACTCATGCTTGATGCTGGGAATTTTTTTTTTTTTTTTTATGTTCTCTAAATATATCCTCTAAGTAGAGGAAGGAACACATCTTATTTTCATTGCTTTAGATGTTTACTTTATGACAAACAGGTTATTTTAAATGTTATTGCATTTAGCAATTGAATGACAAAACAGTCCACTAATGTATATTTCTGGACAAAATATAGTTCACTGCAGCTTTCTCATTCTGATTCGGTAATGGGATAGGCACATCTCATGTGTGTCTGGGCATTGTTCAACAACCATCTATTCTGATGAAATGGTGGGTCTTAATCTCATTCCTGATTTAGCAAATGTTAAATATATCCTTTTGTCCATTATATTGTATGAACTATGTGGATAACTATATCATACTGTCTTCTCATATTTGCAATTTTCTGGTTTTTAGGACTAAAAACGAGAAGTCAAAAAGATTTTACTTCTCTAAGTAGCACGTAATCTATTTACATGGAAAAATAAAATAGTTAAGACAATTATACAGATCTTTTGAGCAAAATGCTCACTTTGTTGGCCTGAATGATCCAAGTTGTTTAAATGGATCCAATTTACCAGATAATGGCTTTCCAACACGTTCTGATATTCCTGAGTAGATAGAAACTGGATGGTTTACTTACGACATATAGTAAGATGAAAAAAGTGTCATACTAAAGATGGAAAACTCATGTTCAGTAAATAAGAGAAAATATGTCTGGTGAATATTAAAGTGATCATTATGTTGTCTGGTTTCCAATAATCTTTATAATGGATTTGAGAGAAAATAACATAAATGAAGTCGTGATAGTGGAACTTAAATGGAGATGTTAGAAATTTGGAGCTTAAAATATGCAC
Organism: Lipotes vexillifer; assembly: GCF_000442215.2. Classification (NCBI taxonomy): domain Eukaryota; kingdom Metazoa; phylum Chordata; class Mammalia; order Artiodactyla; family Lipotidae; genus Lipotes; species Lipotes vexillifer. The sequence goes on along the minus strand of NW_006794736.1, from coordinate 1,786,716 downwards.
ATGCTTAGATACACATGTGTGTGCACCCACACACACAGACCAGGTTCTGGGAAGCTCAAAACAAATAACCATTTGGAAGTTGTGAAACTGAATGTCTTCATGAAAACACAATGGACATATTTTACTCATTGGAATTATTCTGACTTTGTGACCACAATCAACAATAATTGCTGGTACTTTGCTTATATATATTGCTTAGAGCACTCTAGATGAAGAGCTACCAACAAAATAAACAACTCACATTTTAAATGCATATATTATAATCCCTTTCGTTCTCAGAACCATATGATATAGGTATGTTATTGCTACTACTTTACAGAAGAAACTGAGAATGAGAATGAGACCTTTGCCTAAAGCCACACAATCATTAAAGTGATGGATCCAGAAATTAAATTCCATTTTTTTCTGATTCCAGAGTTCCCATAACATTGTTTCTTCTCTCTATAAAATTTTTGCAATTCACAGTTCTATAGTAGTTTTATTTTAAGTGTATTTTCCTCCTTGAAATATCGTATTAACCTTATTTATACCCTGGACAGATGTTTCTATCTTACAAAAACTGTGGTGTGAAGAATTGAAGATTCATTTGTTTATAAAAGTCTTTTTTTCTAATTTATTTTTAATAATGCAAACTGTTTAAAATGATTGTAATATAGACAGACTTGCATATCAAATAAAACTTTTCAATTTTAATAACTGAAACTTGAAGGTAATAATGAGGAAGGATACATTTTGTGATATAGATCTCCTTTGACTTACAATGGAGTTACTTCCCAATAAACCCATCAAAGTTGAAAATATCATAAATTGAAATTACATTTAATACACCTAACTTACTGAACATCACCACGTGGCCTAGCCTACCTTAAACATACTCAGAACATTTACATTAGCCTACACACAGTTGGGCAATCATCTAACACAAGCCTATTTTATAATAAAGTGTTGACTATTCCATATAATTTATTGAGTACTGTACTGAAAGTGAAAAACAGGATAGTTGTTAAGTATATGGTTGTTTACTTTCATGACTGTGTGGCTAACTGGGGGCTGTGGCTCACGGCTTCTGCCCAGCATCATGAAAGAATAGGTAACACATACTAATAGCCTGAGAAAAGATCAAAAATCAAAATTGAAGTAGTTTCTACTGAACTGATGTCACTTTTACACCACTGTAAAGTCAAAAAAAAAAAGAAAAATCATAAGTCAAACTATCCTAAGTCAGCAACCATGGGTGTTCCTAGTTACAGATAAGGTTGGAGAAAATTCAGGTGTCTGGGCATTTGGCCTATTTGTATCATGACATTCTTTCTATGGGGGAATTGAGACTCTGCCTTACCAACTACTAAGGTCATACCCCAAGCCTCTGTCTATATAATGACCAATTATTTGGTCAACTCATTCAAATGACAGTTTGGCTCTCTAAAAACTGGAAGAAAATAACAGAGTAACTGTATGGCTGAAATGAATAGCCTGAAGAGTTGTTTGGGGGGGCTCTTTGTTACATTGCACCAAAGGTTCGATTAAGTTCCCACATTCTCTTACAGGGAGATCTGTATCCAGCAATTATATGTGATTCTGCAACATAGTGAAGCTAATTTCTAGTGGGTTAGCGAACAGCTTATATAATTAGTATATTATGTGAATATGCATTGAATTCTTTTTTTTTTTTGCATGTGTACACACTTTATTAAATTTGCATTCTAAGATATACACAAGGTCAGCAGTTCACAAATCTTATTATTCCAAAAGCAGTTATCATGAAACACAGTGATTATATGTCAGTCAAGCAAAAAGAGCATCTATTAAATTTTCTTATCATATCATCTCTTATACTTGTTTTCAAATAGAAGCCTGAAATATGATAGCATATTAGAATAGGAAGAGAGAACTTTACTTTATAATGATCACTTTTCAAATATTAGACTTTATATAAAAATAAAGGAGTACTGTCAACAAAGCTCACCTGAAGGTTAGCATCTCTATCTTTTATGTAATCCGAAACAACCCCTGCACAAACTTAACTTTCTAGTCACTTTAAACAATAAAAATGAACCTTGGCTTAAACAGTAAAGTCAGTTACCTTGCCTCCTAGTTCTCATAACAGAGGAACAACTGCATTTTCCTCTCCCAATTCTACCCCACCACTGAATTTCAAAAATAAATTTAAATATCATTACATTCTGAAGGTTATGTCTTAAGAGTCCTAAATTAGAGCCAACAAATGATGGCCAAAAGTGTCCCTTTAAGGCAAAGAAGACAGTAGAGAGCTGGTGGATAAATACCCTATGGAGAAAACCATCTCTCAGTATTATATAGGCAGAGACTTTTAACATGGTTCTTTCACAAACAGAATAAATACACTGCATACCACTGATGTAATTTTTCTTTAAAATGACATACTAGAGAACTATCTTCATAGTATATACATTCATGTTAGGTTTGAAGGATTATGGACTTCGCACAGGTGAAAGCCAATATGAGAAATAAAGCCACTAATGGCCATTATGGCAGTTATCACAATTTAAAATAAACAACACAGCTGATGCTACAACAGAACTACTTACTGCAAGCTAAGTGATGCTCTCTTATAATTCAGAGAGAATAGGTTTCCCTTCAAGCCCTACAGTATTACTAGTCTGTGGGTACCCTCAAAGCACATCATCTTCCTTTAAAATTCAACGACTTTGCCTTTCAAAAGACACAAATGCAGTAGTTTTCATTTCTTACATTCATTTAAAAATGGAATATTATGGTCCTAGCAGGCAAATTTGCATGTTAAATACAGACAATCCAACCACGATGTCTGAACATTAAAAGAGACCTATCACAACAGACATTTTGCACACAGTTTTAAATAATAAATAACATGGCAATAGATTACACTCAGGTTTTAAAAATAGCTCTATCGGGATTTTCCTCTTTTAAATGTTAAATAACTTATGGTACCGCAGACTTACTATCATGTACACTGTTGACAGCTCAAACAGCTTCTTAAAAGCAGAATGCACAATGACATTGACTTTGGCAGCTCCTAAAAGCGTCCTCGTAGATATTAAACTGCGCTTCCCATAAGGCAGCACGTTTAAGAACTGGACTCTGATTCTGGGGGCAACACAATAACCAAAATACAGTCGACAACACCACTCACCACACAACAAAACAAACAACTCCAATGATGAAAAAGTAATCAGAAAGAAGCAGCAATCAAAACGGTATGTGGCAATCAGACACATAAAGCCCCTTTTCTATCCTACCTTATGATATACATCTTTACAGCATGACACTGAACCCCAAGGCCCCTCAGGCCTCATTACACCACCCAAGACAAGCTCTCAAGCTCCGTGTACACTTTTCTACACAGTGGTTTGTGTGTAAATAACATTATTCATTCATTTGTAGATGCTCCACACATCTGGTCAAGGCAGGAATTTCTTCTCCTTGATAACACCACCTAGAAACATTAACAATATTTTATATATTCCTTAGGGCAACAGGTTTGAGGAGAACAATATCAATTGGGGTAGCTTAGTCATAAGAAGCTGTGGTGACTAATCCCGGCACCCTAAGTCCGTTTACATTCTCAGCACTAAAATCAATCCTTGCATCCTACACTCCAACAGCAAAGAAGCAATATGCACAGTAATGAAAGCAACGACATGATTTTTCCCCTTTGTGAGAAATGGCAAAGAAGCGGCTCAAACAGGAAAGGGAAACAAAATAATGTACTTTAAGCTGATGCAGGAAAATAAAAATTTATATCAAAAGCAACTCATCTAATATTGTGAGATAAAGAGATTTGAGACTTACGTAGTCAACAGAGAACAACAACAACAAAAATCTCTCAAGCAAGAGAATTTCTGATCAACTCTATCTGTCATGACACTGCTGGGAAAAAGAACCAGATCATGGTAATCTACTATCTATATAAACTGGAGCAAGTTATTTGCACATCTTGCTGTCATGTTCCTTACTTAAAGGATGAAGTGTTAGAATTTAGTGAATTCTAATGGCCTTTCCACCTCCACTGTCTTCTATTACTGTGTTCTTTAATACCTGGAAGTCTGTAATTTTAATACAATTCAACAAGCTCAGGTTAAAAATAGCTCTATTCAAGCTATATTTTTTGTTTTATATTCAAACATTTTGGGAAGATATTTTATTCTATCCCCTCCTTAATTCTACCTCATCCTGCTCTGTACCCTAAACCCTTTAATTAGAAAATATTTTACTTTAAATAGCATAATTTATACTCAATTCCTCATTGGCATGTCAGTCATATTCTAAGTGTCATTGTCAGATGTTTGTCTTACTTTTAAATGTATGCTCTTCAAGGTTTTAGTCTATTTACTTTGCTGCCCAGACTTATTACTTATTATTTCCCCCTGATGAAGAGAACTGTAGTTCTTGTTTGTTTGTTGTTTGTATCCAGTGATCAACTATTTTTCCTCTTAAGTAACATTCTTTCTTAAGAACTACAATGACTGGAGTATTTTGTGTATATTATGGGCAAAGATCCAGATTCAGCCTTGGAGAAAATAATAGTGTGCTCCAACTAGTTTGACCACTGTGTAGGAGTATTTTTATGGCATAAGCAGTAGTCAGCACATTAAGAGAATTGTTTTGTTCCAGCAGTGTCAAAACTTTCATAACATTGGGATTAGTTTTACTATTTTGTTCAAATTAATTCTCCATTCATTTATCCAAAGTAATGAGTGATAAATTTAAAATCATGATCAAATAAAATCCCTACCTTCAGACCTGTTGTCATAATGTTATAAATGCAGCAGAGCTCCTGGATTAAGATTTCAAATGGATGTGTCAGAAGGCTTATTGTCCAATAAAGTACATTCTACTGGCACTGCACCATGCAAATGGGCTTTGATTCTTAACAGTGGCTGCTGCTTTAAAAGGAAAACAAAAAAAACAATTTGCAGAGAAGTAAACACGTGCGGAGCAAAAAGCCTGCCTACAGACAGTGCACTAGGCTCACAAAAGTAGCTGGAATTGAGCATAGAAAAAGGGCTTAAACCGATTTTGGTCATTTCATATTCAGGGCATGTCTGCCCTTCAGACTTTCCCTGAAACATACTGAGTTTCTGACCCTGTGGATTCCCATCATGTCTCCGTTTGCTATGCTCTCAGCACACAGAGCTGCTAGAGAAGCCAAGGTCGCAGCCTTGTAATGGTATCCTGCCCTTGGAACACTGTGTGAGGAAGGGGATAATAAGATTGTAGCATCCTAGTGTTTGTGGAAGCCTCTGAGGGCTATATTCTATTTATCCACCCAAAGGAAGAATCCATACTCAAATCTCTCTAAAAAATGACCATGCAGTCTCCTCTTGATATTTTCTGTCAAGGAGAGAGAATTTTTTGATCATTTGTACTCTCAGCATTACTCACTTATTTCTGATGTTACCCCAAATATGTCTGCCAAGTCAACCTGTTAGTTGTGTTTCCATTGTCTAGGGCAAACCACAATCTTTCTCATGACTGACTGTATTTAAACAGTTGAAGAATCAAACATGACCCTATTTATTTTTTTGAGTTTTATGTTAAAAAGCCCATTTTCTTTCTACTTCTTTTCAAAAAACCTCATATTCAGATCCCTTAAAAGGATAATCAATTTACATGTGGTGTTGTAAGAAGCTGACCCCAAGATACATGTTGAGACTATAATAATCAAAAGAGAAAGAACAAACTACTCACTGATTTCTCTAACATTTCGGCTACAGAGTCTGTTCTATGGTTATTAGTGTCACTACATGCTGCCATCTTTTCAACTTATCTTTACTCACTGCAAGAACAGACTACTGATTAGACTGCCTTTGTTGACATTCAAGTGCCATTTTAGCTGCCTTCATGTGTAAACCATGAAGAACTCTAAAATAAATAAATGTATCCATAAAGCCAAATAGAACCAATTTGGGAAGCTTACCTTCAAGCTTATCCTAATGTAAAATCTCTGTTAAGGTAACACTTACATAAGATTAATGAATGAATGTGATGGTTTTGAGCCAAGTGAACACCTATACAACTTCTCTTTTATGAAGGAAATACTGATTTTAGTAGATGTAAAAACTCTAAAGAGTTAAATTGAGGTATTTTATTCCTATCAAACTTCCTATCAAAATGAATTGATGTATTTTATTTCTATCAAAATAATGTATTCTTATCACAAAGCATTTTGTGATATCTTATCACAAAAATAAGATATATTTTAAGAACAAAATACAATATCCAAGCAGACCCAGGTTCATGTAGAAGCACTACCACTTTCTTTTTTCTTTAATTTATTTTATTGAAGTATAGTTGATATAAAACAAAGTGATTCAGTTATACATATGCATATGTTCTTTTTCATATTCTTTTCCATTATGGTTTATTACAGGATATTGAATATACTTTCCTGTGCTATACAGTAGGACCTTGTTGTTTGTCCATTCTATATATAATAGTTTGCATCTGCTAATCCCAGACTCCCAATCCCTCCCTCCCCCCACCCCCAGCACTGCCACTTTCTAATTATGTAAGCTTGGGAATTTTATTTTAGCTTTCCTGCCTTACTTTTCCCAAGTGTAAATTAGCTGTGATAACTGTGTGTACCTCATTGTGTTTTTCTAAGTTTCCAATATACAGCACTTAGCACATTGTATGGTAAACAGTAAGCTTAGACAATTTTGTTCTAAATATGTTGGAGAGTTAATAATGTGAAAATGGTGGTGGTGAATCTGAAGGTGGTAATTGTGATACTCATGATGATATTGGTATGTTTAACTAACACAAGATCAAGAATAGCAAAACTAAACAAAAAAGCAATTTGAGATCAGATGACATTCCTTAGGCTGGGGCTGTAACACACACACACACACACACACACACACACACATACACATACACAGAAGGGGAGAGAGAAAGAGAGAGAGTCAGAATGATCACTGCATGAATTACATTTCTTTTCCATGCCAAAAATAGTGCAAGACTACTGACTGAAGGTGAAAAATGTGCAAGGTCAGTGTGAAGCTCCACAATGACAATTTAAACACAGTGAAATAACTACATACATTTACTTCCCTGTGTTATCAGTGGAGATAAAGTGGAACAAAATAACCTCCTCATCCAAAACAAACAACAAACATGAAACAAAAACAAATAAAAACAAGAAGTAACAATGAATAAGAGATCAAATTTTTATTTTTTTAGAAAGTAAATAGAGGAAGAGTAACCATTTTTGTAAATGGAAAAATCATTTCAGTTACCTATAGAACTAGGTGGGCAATTGCAGACTGAGAAAAGTCTTGGGTACCAGGCACCACAAAACATAGTACTATAACAGAGAAGAACAAATCTGACTCCATGTATGATACATTCCTTTAGCTGTAACCCTTGTGCTCTGTTGCCTGTGCTTAGTCATGCTGGCTCTGCACTTTTGCAAAAGAATGTTGCCTATAGCCTGAAATATAAAGGTTAATCTATTCTCAAGGCTCTGACTTTTAAAGATACAACACTTTTCCATTCATATAGAGATAAAAATTTGCAGAAAAGAGAATAGTATTTGTCTTGTTGGAGTTTTATAGGAACATTGTGGCCAGACCTACTTGGACAGCTGTAAGAACAAAGGATTCCTACACCAAGTTTGCAAAAACCAGCCACATCCCCACCCCTTTTAGTATAAAAGAAGCCTGAGTTCTAACTCGGATAAGATGGTTCTTTGGGACACTAGTCCATCACCTTCACAGTCTGATGGCTTTCCAAATAAAATCACTATTCTTTGCCTCAGAAACTGGTCTCTCAATTTAATGATCTGTCATGCTGTGAGCAGTAGGAGTTTGGACTTGGTAACAGTACTGAAATGATAGCAGATGTTCTGTTTAAAAGTCAAGATGTAAACATGTTTGATCCCAATTTCCCTCAACAATCCTAATGACACAGGTTTTCTCAGAAAAAAGAGATTTAATCTCATGTGAAACTGAACCTAACTGTCCTCTAAATGGAGGTGTGGGAAGGATACATGGCTGGGAACAGGAGGAAGAAGGTAAATACCTGTGAATAAACAATATTGAAGCTTAAAAACAATAATAACAATAACAACAGCAGCAGCAGCAAAACCTAGTAAAGGGTATATAGAAACAAAGCAAGTAAAGAGTAAAGGTATGTTAATGAGAGGTCAAACCTAGAAATAGGAGGGTTCACAATGAATACAAGGCAGGTTTTAACACCTAATCTTCTTGTGGATCCTCTTCTGCCTGATTATTAGATAAAAGTTTAACTTTTCCAAGTCTGGATCTCCTTGCTACCCACTGATTTTACATGATGCTAGAGGCACAGATATTGTCTTCTAAACATGTACCATCCTGGGGCAATTAACTAAATGGTTGTGAGTTGTGCTTATTCATGCTTCTACTTGGACTGTAGTTAAGAATTTATCATTTGACTTATTTTTTCTTCCTCAGTAAAAATGTTGATTTCAATAAAAAAGCACAACTCCTTTTAAGAGTTAATGCTAAGCAATATCTGAGTAAATATATGGTATTTTATAAGAATCCCAGTGACCAATTTTGTCCCTTGGGACATCATTTGTTTTGCAAATGAAAGAGAATGCGCAAGGGCCAAAATTCAGTTTCTCCCTATGTCCCCTCAGTTGTGATTAAGTTCTCAGTAACTTTAGGGGTGTTCCTTTTAAATCACAAACCATTCAGGTTCAGTTACCTTGAACTAAGGTTTTATTTTTTTTAAAGCAACAAAAATTTAAAAAAACTCTTTTCATTTTTGTCTATTTGTCAGAAAAAACTATCCTAGTTATATGGCTTTCCCTTATAAAGTAGCATGTTACCAAATTCCTTGAAGCAAACACACCACACACACACAAATATCCTTGAAGACAGAACTGGATAGTTTGTGGGGCCCACTGAAAAATGAAAATGTGAGTCTTCTTGTTGTTTTTCTTGTTGGGAAGAAGCTGATTTGTGAATAGATCTCATGGCATTACTTCATAGTGTCCTATTGCGTTCCCTTGATCTAACATCAAGTTACTAACCTAAATATTTAAAGAAGGGCAAACGTGGAGATGAACAGAAATGTAATAAGGAATGTTCAGTCTTCACCTGAATTGACCTCCTTGCAAGGTCTCAGATGTATACACTCTATTAAACTATGAAACTATTAATTCCTCCATTCTGCAACCCTTTCCACTCTTAGTTTCCATAATGTTGTCAACTTTTTCTGTATTACTCATAAAAACGTCACATTCCTTACATATAAAACCAAACTTACATTTTGTTCAAATCTGTATATTCCTCATTTACCAAGTATCTCAATCCAGAAACTGGGGGCTCATACTTAGCTTGTTTTCCTCCTCACTTCTCATACTTAATTAAATTACAGTTCATGTTGATTATATGACTTTAATGTGTTTTGTTTGGTCTTGTTTCTTTCCCTCATCACTACATTAACATAGTGTTCTATTAGTCATTCACTTGTATTAGTACAAAAGTTGTATATCTGGTATCTTTTCTTCTTTCAAAAACCTACCTCCTCTCACATGCAGTTGATAATTTTCTTGGTTCCAAGAGAGATCTTTCTAAAATATAAACTTATTTTTGTCCATTCCTCTTTAGATCCTTGACTACTCTTCATTTCCCCTAAGATTAATTCTCTAAGACTTTGTCTAAACTAACAAAGGTATCCATGATTAGACCTTCTTATAATATCAGCCTCATGGTTACCATTCATCACCATCAAAAATTATGTTTAATCATAGAGAATTATCGTGGCTGAAGTTAAGGAAGTCAAAAGCAGCTATAAATTCTCCATAAGGAAATAGTAATTTCAAACTTCAAGAATGAGATTATATGAATATTAGTCATTAGTTGTGGTGCTAACAGAGAGGGATTGGGTCATAATGTGGTAAGAATCATGCATTAGTAACTTTGGCTAGGATAATTTCCTTGTGGCCTACCTGCATTTATAAGCCTGCTGGGCCTTGTTCTGTAGTAGCTCCCATGAGACTCCCTGTGCCTGGAACCAGTGGACAAAGTAGCATGGTTTCAGAATTATCTAGAAATGCCATGCACAGTTGGTAGTTCTGGCATTTTGTTATAAAATTTTTCTATCATATCTTGCTAAAAGATAGGTTCTATTGCAAGTTTACCCATCTGAATTCCCAGCATAATGGAAGACAATTAAAAGTACTTAAATCCAGAAAGAAAAAAAAAGGCAAAAGAGGAGACCAGGAAGACTATGAGATTTTTTGTCAAAACAGAGGTTCTAGAAAGATAAAAATTAAGAAAATTAATGTCAGTTGTAAAAAATAAAGTTTTATTTACTGAAAGCTTTTTAAAAACAGTATCTTCAAATATTAGCTCTAAGCTCTGGCTTTCTTTTTATGTCTAATCTATCGTCTTCTATAGCAGTTGGTTCAATTCTTAATAGAATCAAAATATCCCAACACATCTAAATATTGGGTTGGCCAAAAAGTTCATTTGGGTTTTTTTTTTCCGTAACATCTTAGGGCATAACTTTTCCAGGTTAATTCAACGAGAAATTCAGAGAAGAGTCACACTCATATCTGTTTTACTTCAAATTCGTTTCTCTGCTTTTCCAAATATGTCACCCTCTCTCTAGTAACTTTCAGAGGTAAGAAAATTGAGAACCAACTATTCGTGTACTCTGCTTTAATTTGTATAACATATTACATTTCCATTTTCCAGGTGAGAAAATGAGAGGTAATGAGAGTTAGAGACTTGTTCAAAGTCATAGGAGAAACAACATGAAGGATTTTACACTTTCTAACTCTTCCTTTCCTCCTTTCTTCCTTTTAACTTCTATTATTTCTTTATACAAAGATTTTTGCCAAAAATCACTGGAGCAGCCCAATGAGTGATGCTTCACACATCCTCCATATGTCCAGCTACCTCATCCCCAGACACTCCCAACATTTGTAAAACTTACTGACTTTGTAGATTTCCTTTCCTACCAGCATCTTGTACATCTGTAAATCTTTGTCTATTCCCATTAGATTTCTCCTACCTACCACATTAACATAGGAATCACAGCTTACCTTCCTCTGAACTCTGAGAGTGCATCGGTGACTATATTTTAACTGATAAAAATCATAAAATCTCTTGTTTTAGATGACAATGAGCTGTTGCTATGTTTTATAGATAATTCAGTTTCATATCAACAAGGTCCACTAGGATAATAACATTAAAATAAAAAATACCAAAGGGCAGAAAATATTTTCAAAACATAAACATAATAAATATAAACATAATAGCATAAAGTTATTGTATGATGTAAAACACTTTACAAAATACAGATATTCTGCCACTGCAAAAATAACTCAAAATAAATTTAAAAAGTAGCGCAGTAAGTAAACATTGAAACAAAGAATGTCTTTGCCAGAGGTTCATTTTTTTTTTCCATTTCCCCTCAGTTTAGTTCTATTCTTGTCCTACTTCATTCTCCCTAGCTCCATTTTTTCTGAATCATTGCCTCTGACTCTTATTTATTCATTTATTTATTTATTCAAGCATTGACAATTCTGAAACTTTCCCAGCTCAGCAATCTACAGATCATTCATCAGTATGTAAGTGTCTTCCCAGCAGTGACCTTGGCATTCCCAGAACAACACATTCTTTTTATTTCTGTCTATCGGGTCAATGTTCATGTTACAGAGCAATTCTAAATCCAGGGAGAAACTTATTTTAAAGGTTACATAATCTTTCTGGGTTACAGTTTTGTAAAGTTTCTTGCATTAGTAGGAAAATGAAAATAAACATTAAGCAAAAGTTAACGAAGTCAGCAGGAGGTAGTAAGCCCCTTTTTTTTTTTTTTTTTTTTTTTTTTTTCCTTGCGTTATGCGGGCCTCTCACTGTTGTGGCCTCTCCCATTTGCGGAGCACAGGCTCCGGACGCGCAGGCTCAGTGGCCATGGCTCACGGGCCCAGCCGCTCCGCGGCATGTAGGATCTTCCCGAAACGGGGCACAAACCCGCGTCTCCTGCATCGGCAGGCGGACTCTCAAGCACTGCGCCACCAGGGAAGCCCCAAGCCACTCTTTATTCTTCCTTCCTTCCTTCATTCCCTTCTTCCTTTCCCTTTCTTTCTTTCTTTCTTTCTTTCTTTCTTTCTTCCTTCCTTTCTTCCTTTCTTTCTTTCTTCCTTTCTTTCTTCCTTTCTTTCTTTCTTTCTTTTATTCTTTCTTTTCTTTCTTTCTTTCTTTCCTTCTTTCTTCATTGACAAAATTGAGGTTTACTACTCAATTTAGATAAATTTTGTTTTGCCTGAATGGTGTAGCTTGTAGTGGAGAAGAACTGCTCAAGCTGCAAATAGAGTTGCAAACAAGAAAGCTCCAGCCTTATGATTTAAGCACTTGGTTTGTGATACATAATATATGCCCCTTTGCTAGTATTATTCCCTCAGATTGGAAGGTCTTCTTTGCCTTATGAACTCCTTAACTATACAACAAATCTACATTCTCAGGGTAGCCTGCCCTGATCTCTTAAACACTGGGCTGAAAGAACACAGTCTGTGAGCACAGGAAACCCTAGTTTTGAATCTCCTCTTATCAATATTAGCTGCAAGACCTTGTCAGGGCCTTTTTTACCTGAACTTCCTTTTCCTGAAATGTCTAATGTAAATAGTAGTTCTCTTGCAGGGTTATTTGAAAAATTATAAATGTTAGGTTTAAAGTATTCATCACTTAATAATTGGTAATCTCATTACTGTTTAGTTTTCCCACGTGTTAATTGTTATCTTCCTATTTTTATAGTAATTTTTAGCTCCATCGATCCTTTTGCTTCCATGTTTGTGTATTACCCCAGGCTCACTAGAAATATAGTAGGAAAGAAGGATTAATATGCTAATATCTGAGAGGTGCAAGCCCAGAATGATGAAAGTGAGGGGAAAGGAGTAGTGAAGGAACAAAAGACATGATGCAGTGCAAGTTGATTCCTTCTTATTCTGGTTACCATTTCAAATTGTGCAGTGATGAGATACAGCAGGTGGATCAATGTGCAGGACTTAGGATGGGTTGAGAGAAGAACTGCTTGAGGTAGTCCTTTTTGGTAGGGGAGATTTATACGCCTGGATTCTTCCTGCCTCTCTTTCTCATTCGTCTTTTTTTACCACAAGTGGTAACCTGGGTTGCATCATCTGACTGTTTAGTGAATACTCTGTAAGTGGGGTCCCACACTGCAGTGGTGTGTGGTTTATGAAAATATGAAAAAGGCTGGCCAACTTGGTGAAGTTGGATTCCAATCAAGCAAGAAGAAAAGAAGTGATTGGAATCTGAAAAGGCACACTATGTTTACATATCAAGGCAATGTTTCTCCCATCATGCTGGGCAATGCTTGAGGACAAGTAATTTTTTCTATTGTTTACTATGTCTAATACTTAATATAGTTAATATAGTTACTGGCAGTGAATATCTCCCTGTATGATAAATAAATGAAGCAACTAAAGAGTACAAGTAATATCATGGTACCCAACTTACTTCATTCCTTGGAAGATGTAGTAAAACAATTAATGAATGAAATGTAGAGCATCAGCTGATTGAGTTACTGTAATATTAATTACTATTATTAATATTATTATTGCCAAATAATTGCAATGGGTGAACACTTATTGCTATAGAGATTACCTAAATGAAAGAGAAAAATCAGAACAAGGCAATCCAGCAATATTGATATACCTATTGTATATATCCTTTGCATCATCAGAAAGATTGTCTCTCTCCCCTTTGTATGTCTTTCCTTATTTTTACCTTCTGAAATGCTTTTAGAGCTTTTTGCTCCTATTTTTCACATTTATTGTCAAATCATTTTCATCATAAAAACCTGAAAAAAATATAATATTATATAAAACACACATTCCTTAGCCCTGTATGTATTTCCTTCATTATTTTCATGTTTTTCTTTTAATATTTTGTTTGTGTTTCATTGTGTACATTTATGTATGTGTGTGCATGTGTGTGTGTGCATCAGAAATCACTGGGAAACAATTCTTTAACTTAAAAATCTACCTAAATGTCACCCTGATTCATTTAGGTTTTTAAGAAAAATGTAATTCTACAGGGTAGCATGGAAAATATCTAAGTTAAAAGTGAGAGGAGAAAACCCATAGGAACAATCTTTCAAGTGTTCCTCACCACTTACTGGCTCAGAGAAGTGGAGACTATATTTGTATAAGATATACACAGACAATTTAATTAAATGAAATACTTACTTCAGGAAAAATATATCAGTATCCCTTAAGTCATGCATATGGCCGGCAGTTTCCTTCAGGAAGATCTTTGTCAGATTGGCAAGTATGTGGCACAAAAGCCACTACTAGCTACCCACCTCACCCCACCCTTCAGGCATACAGCCATAGCAAGACCTGACCATTGTCCTATGACTCATTTTTCAGCTTTGAAATTAGAGTCCTAATGTCATTCTTGGATACTGGTAGTTTAGTTCCCTTTTTGCTACCTTCTCAAGTAGAGCTTGCATTTATTTACTGCTGGTTATAGGGATTTGAATGAGCAGTTAAATAATTCATTGCAACATTTTAAAGCTCTGATTTTACCTACATGCTATGTATCAGAAATGCCAACGTTGGGGGGACCTTCAAAATGGCAGAGAATTACGACTTGGAGATCACCTTCCTCCCAGCAAATACATCAAAAATACATCTACATGTGGAACAACTCCTAAAGAACACCTACTGAACACTGGCAGAAGACCTCAGACTTCCCAAAAGGCAAGAAACTCCCCACATACCTAGGTAGGGCCAAAGAAAAAAGGAAAATCAGAGACAAAAGATTAGGGATGGAATCTGCACCTCTGAGAGGGAGCTGTGAAGATGGAAAAGCTTCCATACACTAGGAAACCCCTTCATTGGTGGAGATGGGGAGTGGGCGGGGGGAAGCTTCAGAACAGTGGAGGAGAGCACAGCAACAGGGGTGCAGATGGTGAAGCGAAGAGATTTCCACACAGAGGATTGGTGCTGACCAGCACTTAGCAACCTGAGAGGCTTCTCCACTCACCCACTGGGGTGGGTGATGTCTGAAAGCTGAGGCTCAGGAATCACAGGTCAGATCCCAGGGAGAGGACTGGGGATGACTGTGTGAACACAGCCTGGAGGCTAGAGCATCATAGCCAGCCTGGAGGGAGACCAGGAAAATGGTCATAAGAACATATACATGGATAACTAACTTAAATGTAAATGGATTAAATGCTCCAACCGAAAGACATAGACTGGTTGAATGGATCCAAAAACAAGACCCATATATATGCTGTCTAAAAGAAACCCACTTCACACCTAGGGACATAGAGACTGAAAGTGAGGGGATAGAAAAATACATTCCATGCAAATGGAAATCAAAAGAAAGCTGGAATAGCAATTCTCATATCAGACAATATAGACTTCAAAATTAAAACTATTACAAGAGACAAAGGAGGACACTACATAATGATCAATCCAAGAAGAAGATATAACAATTGTAAATATTTATGCACCCAACATAGAGCATTTCAATATGTAAGGAAAATGTTAACAACCATAAAAAGGGAAATTGACAGCAACACAATAAATGTAAGCCACGTTAACATCCCAATTTCACCAATGGACAGATCATGCAAAATGAAAACAAATAAGGAAACAAAAGCTTTAAATGATATATTAAACAAGATGGACTTAACTGAGATTCATAGGACATTCCATCCAAAAAACAACAGAAAGCACTTTCTCCTCAAGTGCTCATGGAACATTCTCCAAGACAGATCATACTATGGGTCACAAATCAAGCCTTGGTAAATTTAAGAAAATTGAAATCATATCAAGCATCTTTTCCAACCACAAAGCCATGAGGCTAGATATCAATTACAGGAAAAAATAAGTAAAAAATACAAGCACATGGAGGTTAAACAATATGCTACTAAATTATCAAGAGATTACTGAAGAAATCAAGAGTAAATCAAATATACCTAGAAACAAATGACAATGAAAACACGATGACCCAAAACCTATGGGATGCAAAAAAAGCAGTTCTAAGAGAGAAGTTTATAGCAATACAATCCTACCTCAAGAAACAAGAAACATCTCAAATAAACAACCCAACCTTACACCTAAAGCAATTAGAGAAAGAAGAACAAAAAACCCCCAAAGTTAGCAGAAGGAAAGAAATCATAAAAATCAGATCAGAAATAAATGAAAAAGAAATGAAGGAAAAGATCTCAAAGATCAATGAAACTAAAAGCTGGTTCTTTGAGAAGATAAACAAAATTGATAAACCATTAGCCAGACTCATCAAGAAAAAAAGGGAGAAGACTCAAATCAATAGAATTAGAAATGAAAAAGGAGAACTAACAAATAACACTGCAGGGCTTCCCTGGTGGCGCAGTGGTTGAGAGTCCACCTGCCAATGCAGGGGACACGGGTTTGTGCCCCGGTCCGGGAGGATCCCACATGCCGCGGAGTGGCTGGGCCCGTGAGCCATGCCGCTGAGCCTGCGCATCCGGAGCCTGTGCTCCACAATGGAAGAGGCCACAACAGTGAGAGGCCCATGTACCACAAAATAAAAAACCAAAAAACAAATAACACTGCAGAAATACAAAAGATCATGAGATTACTACAAGCAACTATATGCCAACAAGATGGACAACCTGGAAGAAATGGACAAATTCTTAGAAAAGCACAACCTTCCAAGACTGAACCAGGAAGAAATAGAAAATATAAACAGACCAATCACAAACACTGAAATTGAAACTTGAAACTGTGATTAAAACACTTCCAACAAAAAAAAGCCCAGGACCAGATGGCTTCACAGGTGAAATATATCAAACATTTAGAGAAGAGCTAATACCTATCCTTCTCAAACTCTTCCAAAATATAGAAGAGGGAGGAACACTCCCAAACTCATTCTACAAGGCCACGATCACTCTGATACCAAAACCAGACAAAGATGTGACAAAGAAAGAAAACTACAGGCCAATATCACTGATGAACATAGATGCAAAAATCATCAACAAAATACTAGCAAACAGAATCCAACAGCACATTAAAAGGATCATACACCACGATCAAGTGGGGTTTAGTCCAGGAATGCAAGGGTTCTTCAATATACACAAATCAATCAATGTGATAAACCGTAATAAAAAATTGAAGGGAAACAATCATATGATCATTTCGATAGTTGCAGAAAAAGCTTTTGACAAATTTCAAAATCAATTTATGGTAAAAACCCTACAGAAAGTAGTCACAGAGGGAACTTAACATAATAGAGGCCATATATGATGAAACAACAGCCAACATCATTCTTAATGGTGAAAAACTGAAACCATTTCCACTAAGATCAGGAACAAGACAAGGTTGCTCACTCTCACCACTATTATTCAACATAATTTTGTTAGTTTTTGCCACAGCAATCAGAGAAATAAAAGGAATCCAAATCAGAAAAGAAGAAGTAAAACTGTCACTGTTTGCAGATAACATGATACCATACATAGAAAATCCTAAAGATGCTAGCAAAAATCTACTAGAGCTAATCAATGAATTTGTTAAGTAGCAGGATGCAAAATTAATGCACAGAAATCTCTTGCATTCCTATATAATTATGATGAAAAATCTGAAAGAGAAATTAAGGAAACACTCTCATTTACCACTGCAACAAAAAGGATAAAATACCTAGGAATAAATTTATCTAAGGAGACCAAAGACCTGTATGTGGAAAACTATAAGACAGTGATGAAAGAAATTAAAGATGATACAAATGCTGGAGAGATATACCATGTTTTGGATTCAAAGAATCAGCAGTGGGAAAATGACTATACTACCCAAAGCAATCTACAGATTCAGTGCAATCCCTATCAAACTACCAATAGCATTTTTCACAGAACTAGAACAAAAAATTTCACATTTTGTATGGAAACACTAGAGACCTCGAAGAGCCAAAGCAATCTTGAGAAAGAAAAACGGAACTGGAGAAATCAGTCTCCCTGACTTCAGACAATACTACAAAGCTACAGTAATCAAGACGGTATAGTTCTGGCACAAAACCAGAAATCTAAATCAATGGAACAGGATAGGAAGCCCAGAGATAAACTGATGCACATAGGTCATGTTAACTTTGATAAAGGAGGCAAGAATATACAATGGAGAAAAGACAGCCCCTTCAAAAATTGGTGCTGGGAAAACTGGAAAGCTCCGTGTAAAAGAATGAAATTAGAACACTCCCTAACACCATACACAAAAATAAACTCAAAATGGATTAAAGACCTAAATGTAACGCCAGACACTAAAACTCTTTGAGGAAAGCATTGGCAGAACACTCTATGACATAAATAACAGTAAGATCCTTTGACACCCACCTCCTAGAGAAATGGAAATAAAAACAAAAATAAACAAATGGGACCTAATGAAACTTAAAATCTATTGCACAGCAAAGGAAACCATAAACAAGACAAAAAGACAGCCTTCAGAATTGGAGAAAATATTTGCAAATGAAACAACTGACAAAGGATTAATCTCCAAAATTTACAAGCAGCCCATGCAGTCCAATATCAAATAAACAAACAACCCAATACAAAAATGGACAGAAGACCTAAATAAACATTTCTCCAAAGAAGATATACAGATTGCCAACAAACATATGAAAGGATGCTCAACATCACTAATCATTAGAGAAATGAAAATCAAAACTACAATGAGGTATCACCTCACACTGGTGAGAATGGTCATCATCAAAAATCTACCAACAGTAAATGCTGGAGAGGGTGTGGAGCAAAGCAATCCCTCTTGCACTATTGGTGAGAATTCAAATTGATAGAGCCACTATTGAGGACACTAGGGGGGTTCCTTAGAAACTAAAACTAGACTACCTTTTGACCCAGCAATCCCACTACTGGGCATATACACTGAGAAAACTATAATTTAAAAAGAGTCATGGACCACAATAATCCTTGCAGCTTTATTTACAATAGCCAGGACATGGAAGAAACCTAAGTGTCCTTCAATAGATGAATGGATAAAGAAGATGTGGTACATATATACAATGGAATGTTGTTCAGCCATAAAAAGAAACGAAACTGAGTTATTTGTAGTGAGGTGGATGGATGTAGAGACTGTCATACAGAGTGACATAAGCCATAAAGAGAAAAAAACATATACCATATGCTAACTCATATATATGGAATAAAAAAAAAATATGGTTCTGAAGAACCTAGGGGCAGAACAGGAATAAAGATGCAGACAGAGAATGGACTTGAGGACACGGGGAGGGGCAAAGGTAAGCTGAGATGAAGTGAGAGAGTGGCATGGACATATTTACACTATCATATGTGAAATAGATAGCTAGTGGGAAGCAGCTGCATAGCACAGGGAGATCAGCTCAGTGCTTTGTGTCCACCTAGAGGGGTGGGATAGGGAGGGTGGGAGTGAGACACAAGAGGAAAGAGATATAGTGATATATGTATATCTACAGCTGATTTACTTTGTTATACAGCAGAAACTAACCATTGTAAACAATTATACTCCAGTAAGGATGTTAAAATTTTTAAAGAAGGAAAGAAATGCCATCTTTGAATATAGAAAAAAAACCATGAACTCAAAGTCCTCTGCTACATAGCCAAATTTTCCAGAAACAGAAGTGTAGACCAGCATTTCCCAAACTGAAAAATTATGTGTTACCCTTCAAGTTTATTAGGTTAGCAGTTTAGGGAACCATTTTTTAAAATGGTGTAATTTTGGAAACCTGCATACTCTCTCTTCCAGCCTTCTCCCCCCACCCCACCTATACATTCATAGTCTTTGTGTGCAAATTAGAGCCTCAAAGACCTGCTATGAAGATATGTGGTTTGTGTTGTTTATTTCAGTGCTATCCAACCATCTGTGTTCAAAGAATCCTTGAATCAGAGAATATCTACAAATAGATAATGGGAGAGTAGTGGTTCACAAAACCCACTTTGGGGAACACTGGGGTCGATGAAGTTACAACAGAGAGGGGATAACTAGTTTTGTACATTCTTCAAGTCTTTTCTCTAGAACAATGCACCAAAGGAGTCATACCACTTTCCTCACTTTTTTGTATATATGTACATATGTTGAGCTTCTATTAAAACTACCATTATAGTATGCCTTGCCTACAGCCATTCATGATACTTTTATAGCATTTATCATTTAGTGTCAGTTACTTTAATAGAATTTACTGATTTTCATAACAGTCCTTCAATGTGGGTACTAATATTCTACTTACAGATGATGACATTACAGTTCAAGTAGTTTAAAAATTCCCTCAGTTCATTTGGGCAATCACATTTTTCCCCATCATACTGAGGTGCCTCCTTTATGTGTACCTCTCTGTAAGAAGAAGACTCTGAGCTTCTCATGGTCAGAAATTGTCTCAAACTAACATTTGATTACAACACCCTCTCCATAGCTGCATGAATTGACTTGGTAATCCCCTAGAATTTTTTCTTTGTCTTTAGGTGTGTGTGTGTGTGTGTGTGTGTGTGTGTGTGTGTGTGTGTGTGTGTGTGTGTATATATATATATATATATAATGTTTGCATGTGTGAAAATTTGTTATAGACAGATTTAATGATTACGAGAAAAGTTAGTAAAGATGAAGTTTTGAGCAATGTTATCTAAATGGTGGATTTTTTAGCCCCAACAGGTTAACTTTCCATTTACCTGGGCTGTGGGTATATCACTAGAATAAGTCTCGAATGACCTGGAAATAAGAAAATAGAATATCAACAGTCTTTCATATGCTATGATCTGATATTTTGAATTATGTTATTAATTCATTCTTCTTCTTTATTCATTTTCTCTTTTTTCTTAAGTTTTTGGACCTAAAATAGGTCATAATTTAACCACTGACAATTTCTAAAATTAAAACAATCGGGGTTCCCTGGTGGCACAGTGGTTGAGAGTCCACCTGCTGATGCAGGGGACATAGGTTCATGCCCGGGTCCAGGAAGATCCCACATGCCGCGGAGCGGCTAGGCCTGTGAGCCATGGCAACTGAGCCTGCATGTCTGGGGCCTGTGCTCCACAATGGTAGAGACCTTAACAGTGAGAGGCCCACGTACCACAAAAAAAAAAAAAAAAAAAAAAAAAAAAAAGACAATCATTTGACACTATTTATATGCCATGCACGTGGTGACAAAATTTCCATATTTACACCCATATCATTCTATGAAACACCAAAGTCACTTTTTTAATGACACATACATAACTATTTTCAATTCAGTATCTCAGATCTGATAAACAGAGTCGGGTAGCTTAAGCAGCGTTGGGTATATCCTTAACGTCTTGCAGCCTCGCATTACTTCTCAGATGGCCTGATCTCTTCACCCCTACACAGTGTGCTATTTTGAACAGAATATTTTCTCTGAAACCTTACCAAAAATGCCCATTCAGTTGCTTAACCTAAGCTTTCTTCATAGAAGCTTTTGAAATTTAGTTGAGGACTCTTTAAGAGGTTTAATAATACAAGTCATACACATAATAGGAAGAGAACAGATAACTTTAAAGGAATGTACCTTTTTAAAATTCTTTAGAACATATTGTATGAACTTACACTGCATTTATTGTTATTATCTGGAGAAACTGGCCATTAGGTGCATTAGAGCTCAGATATAATCCTTTCATCTAGAGATACTCTGTACTCTAGTATAGAAATGAATTATTGTTCAAGTGAGTCCTAAACCAAGAGACATGTACTAGCCAGTAGAGTTAGAAGAGAAGATTGTTGCAAGAGAATCCTTTGGGAGGAGAAAAGTAATTTTTACAGGTGGGAAGAAGGGGTGGTAACAGGGGAAACAAGAACTGAGATTTCAAAACTAACTTCCCTCACCTAATATGAGTTGTTAACATTTTTGGAATGACTGCCGCCACTTTTACTTGCAAAGCATATCCAGAGAGCATGTCTTAAAGTGGATTAATATGAAGTGAAATCCTAACTGTGAACATACTTTATCCAGAATGATTGGCTGAGAGCAGAATTAGTAATATAAAGTCCTTATAAGCAGAGTGGAATTAATGGAGTGATGAAATGAGAAATAGTTAACATGTAGAATTATGAAAAGGTAGTGCCTGGAACATGTGTATGACTGCACTCATTTTTCAAAATGTTCCATTTGTATCTTAACTATTTAGAAAAGTGACAGTCTTTCCCTGGCACACATGAGGTTCAAAAACTGGTGCTACACATGAAATAACTTCCCTTGAAAGGTTTCTTCAGATATGCTGTCAATGTTAGTATAAGCTCTGAAAATAAGCCATTGAGTGGAAATCACTTGCTGCCTAAATTATTCCTTGTTGCTGAAGTTGGACTATCACTAAAACCCAAGTAAAAATATAGTTCTTTTAAATATCTACACCCAAGCAAAAGACTACCTCTACCCACAGACAGACTATTGAACCAACTGTTCTAAATATCCAGATGATTTGGCCTCATGGTGCCCTTATACAAATCATTTTGACATGTGAAAAATAAATGAATGACTGACGTACATGTGTGCCTTCTCCAAGAAGCACTGTATCTTCAAGGTCTTTATTGCAATGTCAACCAAAATCAGCATGACAGTACATAAAAAGCAATTGTTTTGAAAGGATCATGCTATCAGCATTTTGTATTTGTGATGCTAACTTATCTGTCCCTCATTTTAAAATCTGTAACCTACATTGGACACATCATAGATCCTTATGCTGAGGATGACACGCAGTAAGGGGGAGAATTATGTTTATTTTTTTTGAATTTGAAGTCTTTCATCTGTCAGCAATGAATCACAGGTAACAAAAGGGGTGAAATCAGATGGAACCAGAGAAGGAATGGAATTTTTCTAGCCAGGGAGAAGAATACGATTGAATTCACTGTGTGGGCTCGCAGTATGTAACCATCAGAGTACCAACAGTCTGAGCAGAGCATCTTTGAGCCAGAATAGCTGAATACACCAATGCAATATCAAGACTGAGGAATGTCAGTGCTATCTTATCAGGAGAGCGGTCTCACAGATGTATGCAGATATGGTGTAGCATATGAAAGAATCACTTCATAGAAAAGGGAAGAAATCTACAAGGAGAAGTGGAAGTGATTAAGGCCTCAGTCCTAGGAAACTTCCTCATAATTCTATTATGAACCATATTTAAACCAAGGGTTCTGAGTATATAAACCTAGGCAGACTTACTTATCCTATCACTTATCTGTCATTAAAAACATTTTATACTTTTTAAACTGGCATGTGGGACACTAGACAGTATGTCCCAAATTACATCAATATCATGCCAGAGGATTCCAGAAGTATCTATTTACATTTATTCCAGAAGGTTCTAGCTACATTTAATTTCTAATTACTTCTCATATGTGTCATACACTTCCAAGGTTTTCCAACTTTGATTAGGTTTTTCTTTTTGCCTAAAATTACCTTATCCATTCTGTTTTGGCTCACTTATATCATCTATATGAAGTCTTTAGAAGACTAACCTTAAAATTTTCCTCTTCTGTGATCTCTGCATTGATGATTCCTGTCTCTGTAGTGTCAAAAAAACTTATCCTTATCATTTTTAGAATACTTACACAACCTTGCTTTAAAAATTTGTTTGCCTGTGTTCCTTTTATAGTAAACATGTTATTACTTCTAGGTTAAGGATCTTGTATTTTTATCATTGTGCCCTCAGAGGTCATAAGTGAGCCTAACACATAGTATAATATGTATTATAGTGTTCAATAAATATGTATTGAATAAATACAAGAACACATTAATCTCACTTCCAGCCCTAATTTATATCAATACTTAAGGAATTCCTAATCATTTCCTACATTGCATTCTCCTGGAATATGAAAGGTCAGGTTGTATAGTAGAAAGTAAAATGTTTAGGCAGACAGGCTTATCTTGAGTTCTGATTGAGAGGTAGTTATTACATGCTATGCAACCTGAAGAAAATCACAATACTTCTAGTCTCAGAGGGAGTTGGACCTTTTAAGACCTCTCCAGTTAGAAGCCTTTGCATTCTTTTGAATATGTGATCCATTTGACTTGGGCTACCAATTTTAGACTCACAAATAATTAACCTGTCAGTATATTAATGAAAACCTTTTAGACAAACTCACAGTATATAAACTACATAACTAAATGCCATGGAAATTTACTCTAGGTTGTAGTTATAAAAAGAGATGTCCTTAGGTGGGATAATTATTAGTTTTTGTTTCTTAGCAATAAAATTTAAGTGATGCAGTTCTGAAACAGAACAGAATAGAACTTAATACTACTGATGTCAATCAGAATGCCAAACTACCAAAAGAGATGGGGAAAATTACTCCACATACCAAAGAACACACACCTACACACACACATCAGAGCTTAGCTTATGGAACATGAGGAACAAAGTGCTCACTAACTGGCAGTCAGAAGACTTGAGTAATCCTACCATCAAGAAGTTAATTATACTCTGACATAGCAAATAATTTCCTCTTGGGACTACTTTTCCATAAACAGGTAGAATGAGAGTGGTAGACCAAATTATCTTTAAGCTCCTTCATAGCTTACACATTTGATTATTCTATATTCTCTGAAATAAAAATAAAACAAAACACAGATCTGTAAATTCCTGATAGTCTCATTAATGTATACCTTCTATTGGTTGGAAAGTGTGGAGACTTTCCTTATCAGATGAGGATTGCAAGTTTTTCCATTACTCTCACAATGTGATTAATTTACTGGTTCCAGTTCTTCTTAGCATTAGTACAGAATGAAGAAAATGCCATTATTGTATATTATTTGGCCTCGGGGAAATAAGTTTTGAGTTTTTCCCAGATGTGCAAAAAAGTCATGACCTTATTCTGGAAAAATGATCAAGGTAGTTAAGGAAGACTGACTCTCCAAACTATGGAATTCAATTGCAAATAATCTATAAAGATTTCTCCCTTAAACCCTCTAAACGTACTCCATCATTTATAGCCATCTATCCTGCCATTCTGGTGAAAAATAAAAATGTTGTAAATAAGTGTGCTGATAATGTCCAAATTAATATATTCATCAATACTGGGGGCTGGGTGTGTTGCTTAATCAATTTGAATAATGAGAAAGAAAATGGAATTGTCTCTATGCAAATAAACTTTAAAGAATTGAGCGGTTTTCAAGAGTCTCGAAATTGGACAATTGGTCAATTAACTGCAGAACATTATTTCACTTACCCTTGTTCCTTGTGTCTCTGTTTTGTCTATGAATTCTTGTGCAACCTAGTTTCTACCTGAGTCTAAACGGTGATAGCTCCAACCGTCTGCTGCACTTTATTCATTATTTAAGCTTTCTTCTAACAAATTTCTAAAATCTATTTTCAGCAAAATTTAAAGCCCCCACAACATAAAAAATGGATATTTCATCCAATTTGCTTGAAAACTGCTTAAAACTGAGCAATATTAACTATATTCCTGTCTAATAATAGAATCAGTTTGTATAAATACACTATCATATCAAGAGACTCTGAAACATATGAAAAGGTAACAAAAAGTGAGTAAATCTTCCAAGATCTTTTTCATGTTTAACTCAATTAGAATTGTTTGATATTATTAAGAAAGAAAATTGAAGAAGTACTAAAAAGAAGGTAAAAGACAAATAATTTATATTCTCATTCACTGATTTCCAAGGTGTATTTCTTTTTAGTCTTTCTTTATATGCATAGGGTTAAATTTCTTATTCACACAATTATTATAATATATATAGACAATTTTATAGCAAGCATTTTCATGTAACATATGGATTAATACTACTCTTTGGAATCATAATCATGTATTTAATTAAGTTTAACTGAACTCCTAACATCTGACATTTAAAAGAAAAAGTATCAATGAATTTATTTAGTAACAATGTCTTCACATTTTTAGACCAACTTCAAAATTTTGACATAGAAACGTAATAATGTGAAGATATCCAATTTGTATCACAGTGACATTTTTTTGTTTGAAGTATAGCTGATTTACAATGTTGTGTTAGTTTTTGCTGTACAGCAAAGTGATTCAGATATATATATATATATATATAATGTAAACAGAAAATGATTAGTTTATTCTCAGTAACTTGGAGATATAGATATATATATATATATATATATATATATATATATATATATATATATATATATATATATATTTTCTTTTTCATATTCTTTCCTGTTATGGTTTATTACAGGATATTGGATGTAGCTCCCAGTGCTCTATGGTGCTATACTGTAGGACTTGTTTATCTATAGTAATGTGTATTTTATATTTTTATATATAGTAGTTTATCTATTTTATATATAATAGTTTGTACCTGCTAATCCCAAACTCCTAATTTATCCCTCTGCAACCTCTTTTCCCCTTGGTAACCATGAGTTTGGTTTCTATGTCTGTGAGTCTCTTTCTGTTTTGTAAATGGGTTCATTTGCATTTTATTTTAGATTCCACATATATGTGCTATCATATGGCATTTGTTTTTCTCTTTCTGACTTCACTTAGTATGGTAATCTCTAGGTCCATCCATATTGCTGAAAATGTCATTATTTCATTATTTTTTATGGCTGAGTAGTATTCCATTGTGTATATATACCACATCATCTTTATCTATTATCTGTAGATGGACATTTAGATTGCTTCCATGTCTCAGCTATTGTAAATAGTGCTGCTATGAACATTGGGGTGCATGTATATTTTTGGATTATGTTTTCTTCCAAATATATGTCCAGGGATGAGATTGCTGGATCATATGGCAACTGTATTTTTAGTTTTTTAAGGAAACTCCATACTGTTCTCCATAGTGGCTGCATTAATTTACATTCCCATCAACAGTGTAAGAGGGTTCCCTTTTCTCCATACCTCTCCAGCACTTGTTATTTGCAGACTTTTCAGTGATGGCCATTCTGACTGGTGTGAGGTTATACCTCTTTGTAGTTTTGATTTGCATTTCTCTAATAACTAGTGATTTTGAGCATCTTTTCATGGGTCTGTTGGCCATCTGTATATATTCTTTGGAGAAATATCTATTTAGGTCTTCTTGCACTTTTTGATTTGGTTGTTGGTTTGTTTGTATGAGCTGTTTGTATATTTTGGAAATTAATCACTTGTTGGTTGCATCATTTGCAAATATATTCTCTCAGTACACAGGTTGTTTTATTTTCTTTTGTTTATGGTTTTCTTTGCTGTGCAAAAGCTTTTAAGTTTGATTAGGTCCCATTTGTTTATCTTTGCTTTTATTTCTATTGCCTTGGGAGACTGACCTAACAAAATATTGCTATGATTTATGTCAGATAATGTTTTGCCTATGTTCTCTTCTAGTCTTATGGTGTCATGGCTTATATTTAAGTCTTTAAGCCATTTTGAGTTTATTTTTGTGTATGGTGTGAGGGTGTGTTCTAACTGTTGTCTTTAGGGTTTTATATATATATAGTATCATGTTATCTGTATATAATAAAATTTTACCTCTTCCAATTTGAATGTTTTATTTTGTTTTCTTGTCTGATTGTTATGGCTAGGTCTTCCAATACTACATTGAACAGAAATGGTGAGATCGGGCATCCTTGTCTTGCTCCAGATTTTAGTGGGGAGGTTTTCACCTTTTCACCATAGAGTATTATGTTGGCTGTGGGTTTGTCATAAATAGCTTTTATTATGTTTTGATATGTTCCCTCTATACCCAGTTTGGTAAGAGTTTTTATCATGAATGTATGTTGAATTTTATCAGATGTTTTTTTCTGCAACTATTGACATGATCATGTGGTTTTACATTTTGATAAATTCATTAAAACAATGCTTGTTTTAGAATATTATCACTATTATTATTTTTACAATTAATAATAACCATATTTGTAACTTACTGAGTTTCCTGAGCTAATTACTTATATAAATATTATATTCAAAATTTTCCTTACATCTAGGATGGAAATAAAACTATTTTTCTATATTGCTGATAAGAAAATGCAGTAAGAGACATTAAAATATTTCCTCAAGGTCAGAGAGAGAATAAAGTAGGGACCTGACACCTATCTGTATGTGTTTTTAGTCACTATTCCATTGAAAGTTAAACAAAGTTGAAATAGAAAGATGCAGAGTTTGAGGCATGGGTCTATTCCAACAGAAAATAAACAGAAACAGAAGCAAACACAATATATAGACCATTAACCCACTCTTCCTTTGGCTTTTTTCAGTGGGATTCTGTACTTCATGCTCTTTTCTTTCTTAGCTCTTTAAATGTGATAGAACACATTAAACTCCCTTAAATTTTGCAGAATTTTGTGTTCCATTCCTTACTAATCCCTAAAATTTAGGGAGCAAACTCCCAAAGGGAACTTACTATAGAACCTAATTTATCTTCCTGACCCTGTCCATCTGTCAGGGTATGGCACACAGTGAAGCTGGGGAGTACTGCCTGTGTCTCAGAATAAGAATCTGCCAACATCCTTTTCCAGTAAAAAAGGAGAAACTGGATGGGAAATGCAAAGTCAGCATTTAAATGCACACATGATAACATTTTGCATATGAAGTTGAATTACATAGAAAAATAACAATTTTAGATCAATGAAAATTATTCATTATTTCTCAAAAATACTTATATAAAATATTGAATAAAAATAAAAAATAAAAGTGATGTTATTCAAAATAAAAGCTCAATTAGAAAAATTGAAAAACTTAAAAATAGAAACCCTTATTAGCAATACAGAGCATCACTTTGAGAATATTTTGGTACTATAGAAACATTTTTCAAAGAGATAGAAAATATAATGGAAAATAAGTATAAAGTTTTAAAACATGAATTAAATATGTCCAATAATATAAAATAAATAGTCCTGAAACAATAATTGAAAAAAAAGTCTTATATATAAAATTAAACTAGAGATTTCACATTAAGAAGTTTCATAACATTCCAAACAAAGGTAATGATCAGAGATTAATGTCAAGATACTGAGTAAAGTGACATTTAAACAATTAAGAAAATGTCTTAAAAATTTGTAAGTGGTACAAATTGCCTGCAGAAGCTTTAAATTCAATTTAATCTACAAATTTCCCTTTGCACCAATACATTCAATTAGTAGGAAAATATACACAAAATCATAAGGGGAAAGTGTATGGACTCCAAATTTCATATTCCTACTAACCTGTAATTTATATGAAAAGGCAGTGGAAAGATAATTCTCCAAAATAAGAAGATAGAAAATATAACATGCAATTACCTTTGTTGTAAAGTTACCTAAAAATATTTATAACATTGCTGAGAAATAATCATAACAATAATTAATGAAAGGAGAAGTGGCGTTTGAAAATAGCTAGAGACATTTTTCTTCAAGTAGTCATGTATTTACATTTTTCTTTCAGTCTGTTATAGGATTCTTCATACAGATCATACATATTCATTATTAAAAGAATTTAGTCATGAATTCTTTCTCATATCTGTTTTCATTCCTCCTCTCATCTAGCTCAAAATCGTCTCAGGCTTAAGATTTAATTCTGGATATTCCTTACCTCATGGCATCTCTGCCTGTGATTTTACATTTTGGTCAAGAATAACTGCAAACTACAATTATTTAAGCCAGACTTTGAAATAGACTCGATATTTCAATCTTCCATATCTCTAATCCATCACAAAGTACCAGTGATTCTAGATCCAACTTATTACTCAAACTTACCACCTTTCCACTTAGTTATTGCCACACCTTAAACCAATCCTCCACAATTTTTTGCTTCAAATATTACAGCATATTCCTGAGTATCCTGACTCTCAAATCAATAACTGTTCTTCATAATTTATTTCATGTTATCGTGTTGCTTCTTTCAGAGTGCTCAACACAATTTGTAATCATATACTTTTTCACAGTATTTATCATAATCTGTAACTATTAATTTCATGACTTCCATCTCTGCTATGTTGTGAAGTCCTTGACAAAGGGGCCCATATGGGTTTGGGGTAATTTTTATATATCCTTGCCCAGAGTAAGTACTCACTACTACAGGATTAATTAACAATTATCAATTATTTTCTTTTATGTTGCCACTGAAGAATGTTTCAAGTGACATAAGATAGGTATGTAAGACATATTGCATTAATTAAGAGGAAAGATAACATTCATTTAATGGTTTGAAAGTTAACCATTTACAGTAGCTTGATGGTAAACTGCTTATAGGCTTGATTTCAAGAAGCTAAGATCATGAGCATTTCATTCAGGGCATGTGGGCTTCCTTGCAATGACACTTAGGTGGGCATGTTTATGAAAAAAGAACCAACCCGTACTTTCTCAATAAATCATATTCTGATAGACCTTAGAAAGGAGAAAGAGTGGGATGAGGTGAGGGGGTGCTGAGACCAAGATAATGAAGAGGACTTTCTCCTCTAACAAAAAAATATTGGATGGTAAGCATTTACAGCTTGTGTATGCATTCATTAATTCAGATGCACTGAATTAATGTCATGGAAAGTCTTTATTTGAAAGAAGTGGGTGGGCACTGAAGAGAAAAAGCTTGTGCATTGCCACCTGAAATTATTCTCAGCAGCAAGAAGGCACATTTAAGGGCATTGAACACACATGATATGGCAGAGGGCTATCACCATTATTTTAAAATAAACCAAGGAATTAAAACCCAGCTTTCCACCATTTACAAGAAATTAATCTTGTTTCTAACCACCAAATTTTATAGACAACAATTTATGAGAGAAATAAATTACTTTTAACCACTTTCTGTGTGAGAGAAGGTAAAAGCCAGAATCTTCCATCTTGTGCTTTGACTCGGCTAAATTTGGAGAAATAATTTACCTAGCTAGATAATTGTAACATTACATTATTGGTGAGGTAAGCAGAAATCTCCTCAATATTAATAAACTACTCCCTCCACTAACACCACTGTCATCATTATATCCTGATACCAAGTACCCAAGCATATTTCAAATGACAGAATTTGTAACTTTTATTCACGTTCAACACTGTTTATAGTATTTTTAGTCATTGAGAACATTAAACTGTATGCTCTTTTCAGATTAAACACCAATGGCTCATCAAAAAACAGCTGCAGAATTTCTAAAAGAGTGAATGGTAGGACACATGAGCACAGTTTTGCCCATTATTCTGGTTTTCAGTAATATCAGCTCTCTGCCTGACTTCTGTTTTTCTGTTATTAATGTCCATCGTGGAAATAAATTTTTCCTGCGTTTCTCAGAAGGAAAAAGGGAAGGTTTAGCTGTCAGTGGTTTCTATATTAGAACAAATACTGTGACCCCACACACACCATCCGCAAATCTGAGCATAATTTCTTAGAGTTATCAATTGCATTAGCCAGAACACTGTGAGAGGAAGCATGAAATACCACTATTACAAGCAGCTAAACATTCATGCTTTAAAGAAAGTTATGTATTGCAAAAGGAGCATAAATTGGAATTTATTTCATTAGAGAACTTTAACACCCGCTAAATAATGATACTATTTTTTCCTTTAGGGACACCATTGTATTACAGTTTTTCTTCACTAAATTAAAAACGCTATCAAGTTGGTAGTAAATTGTGAATCCTCTTACTGAGCAAACTCTAAAGTCCATTTGGAGGCCAGGAGCTCATATATATCAACAGAAGCAAATTAGACACAAAGTTAAAATTAGGAAACTTTGAAAACACATTAACATTTTATCATTTTTTTGCTTGTTTTTGTTAATGTTCTATCTTAATGACTCAGCAGATGACTCCACTAATGTTTAGCTGGTGAAGAAGGTAAATTTAATGATGCTGAGTATTTGAGAGTTCAAGAATATTTGGACTGTGGACTGCTCTACTATAATTGGAATTTATTCCAAATGAGTTTCTCAATACTGTTTTCTAAATGAGTGCTTAAAATACCCTGGTAAATATTCCCAATGGAATACTTTTGAGAACTGATCAAATGACCAGCCACTTTTTGTTTCCTGGAAGTTCAGTGTTAATGCTATAGAATTGTAAAACTTGTAAATATGGGGGAGGGAGCAAATACTAAACTGAAATGGATGACTGAATCATCTTAGGAAGTTCTGTCCTCATTTTATTTTTGTTAGTGGCATCAATCAATCAAAATATCACAAACATTAAGGGGTACCAGGGTAAAGGCTGAAGGAACCAAGCAGAAGGATTGAAGGGACTGAAAGGTATCAGGTTGTGATAATTCCTGCCCCTGAATTAAACACCCACTAGCCAAACACCACTAGAAAATATGGATTCCTGATGGTTGTTAAGCACAAAATGAAAATGAAATATAGGACCCATTCCAGTGAAAGAGAGTAATGTGAAATTACAAGTCTGGATGATGGTTTATTAGTAAAAATGGGAAACGATGCTAAATCTAAGGCATCTTTCCAGTTTTGTAGGTGTAGAAAAATGAAAAATAAATTTGCTGCCCTCTTACCTAAAAAAAATCTCTAGGTAATTTTCAATTTTTATGCAGTCCTTCTGTGCAAGACTTTTGACTTCAAATGCATATTCACTTGTGGTTGAATGTACTTTTTTATTAAAAAAAATTTGTCTATGAAATTTTTTAATCCTCTCATAATTTTGTGTTCCAATTTCATCAAATTGTGAAATTACATGTCCCTCAATAAAGTAAATTGCAATGTCTGCAGAACTTCTTGCTGCTTTACACAGGAAAGTTAGTTTGGTTTTCCTTCTAGAATTTTTGAGATTCTTGGGTAGATCCTCATTGGTGCATTTAAACATCTGAGTACATCCTCTTATTTATGCTCTTTTGTTTACTCTGTTTTCCAAATACTGTCACAGATCTTTCCCTTAAATCACTACAGTGATTATGGATACCATATTGCTACTTTTTACTACAAGCATGGAAATACAACACTGTCAGTAAATATGTGGCTATTTTATGGCTCAGAAGCCCAGGTTTAACTTAATTTGGGCTCTTTATCCCACTAATGTGCTTCCACTTGTTGCAAAGATCCCCTATCCCCATCAAAACAATATTTAGCACTTGCCTATTCCTCAGACTACATTTTGAGCATGAAGCCCCAGAGGGAAATTCACCCTCCCTTTAATTTAAGCCCTACCTCCACCGTCCTCTTTCCTGATTGTTCATCAATAGTTCAAGAATGATAGTAATTATGATCCAAGATAAGGAAATTCCTTCAAGGGAATCACACCGCCACTTTAAGGAATGTATTCATACCCAATATCTCCCAATAGAATGTTGACTTCAGAACACGATAGTGTAATATAAGGCCACTCTATTTCCTTCTTGTACAGAATATAATAAATAAAAGATTATTTTTGTTCTTTAAGCTTTAACAAGGCCTGTCCATTTCCTGTTCATAATTGTTGCTGAGTCCAAGCTCATACTGCTTGCCACACAACAAGCCAATAAATTGAGAGACAAGGTGCTGGGTCATGGAATAGCAACTTTACTCAGAAAGCCAGCAGACCAAGAAGATGGTGGACTAGGGTCCCAAAGAACCATCTTGCTAGGGTTTGGATGCTAGTTTCTTTTATAGAACAAAGAGGAGGGAGGTGAGGAGGTAAAGTAAAAAAAAAAAAAAGAAAGTGATAAATTGTTGCAAATATTTCCTGGTTTAGGCCAGACTCCAGAGGGGATTGCTAATTTCTTCTGCCCTGCAACCATTCACAGGTGGACCTGGTCAGGATGTTTCTTGTGAGCTGAACAAAGGTGTTTTAGCTTAACCTTAGATAGAGCCCACAGAATCACAAGCAAATTATATGAGCTCTTAATATGATTTTTCCAACAGCCTTTGCGATCAATAGTCTCCTCCACTCCCCAGTGCCTGTATGCCTTATTTTCCCCTTAGGTAAGACCCATGTGGGGCTTAATGAAACTGTGCTCTTTTAATTTAAATTGACCAATTTGCCCTTAGCCCAGGACACTTCTCTATTTCAATTTCTCTTGTGGTCAGTTGTTGAACAGTGGTTCACCATCCAGCACCCTGTGCTACACTTAATAAATGTTAATGCAGTGGGTCTCTCTCATCTGTAAACTTGTATACCTTAGTTTAGGAAAAATTTCCCGTACTATCTATTTTATGATATCCTTCTTACTATTTTTCCTTTTCTTCTGGAACCTCATTTTTTTAGATATTGTAATTTCTTAGAGCCTGTTTAACTCATTTTGTATTAATTTTTTCTAATATAATTTCTGTGTCCTTTGGTTATATTTTCAGGGAATATTTTTCAACTATATTGTCCTAAACCTTCTGTAGTTTTTTGTTTTGTTTTGTTTTGTTTTTTTAATTTAGCCAGGTTATGTTTTTCACTTTAAAGAAATCTTTTTTTTTATGTGTATTTTCCTTTTAGAGTATTTTCTATTTTTTGAAATAATTAAAAAAAATTGCTGATCTCTTTTTAAAAATGTTGTAATCTTCCTGCAATGAGTCATATTTTTATGAATTTATTCTTTATGTTTATTATCATGTGTTTGTGTTGGTCTCTGTCTTTCTTGTTGGAGAATTTTTCAATTATATGGTGGCTCTTAACTATGTTTCTTGTTTGTGTGTTTTCTTTTTACTTTTCTTTTTATTTTTTAATTACTAGAATGAAACTTCACCAATAAACCATTTGCAATTTGATTGTCTCCTACAGTTGTGACAGAAGCGATATACTAATTATAATAAAAGTTATGTTTACTGATTACATCCCTATAAGAACAAAATTTCAGCTGTTCTTCATCCACCCTCCAGATATTAATATTATGTTTTAAGAATTTTAGTTCCATTGCATTACCTCATTTATATTTTATATATCAGAGTCCTTTTTCTTGTTACAATTCTCTGATTCTTGAACTTTTTAGAATTCCATATTGCTTTATTTGTAGGGTGTATATCTTTGTATATTTCTCTTAGTGGTCACTCAGTATTAGAGTATACCTAATTTAACTATCACAGTCGTCTTGTAACAATATTATATAACAATAAAATATTAGAACATTAAAATATTTGATAACAGTAAAGTGTGGAAAACTTACTCCCCTTTAGGTCCTTTTATCATCATTGTTTACAAATATCATGGTCTTTAGTATCAGATGGTGTTATATTTTGTTTCAGGCATCAAACATGATTATCAGTTACATGAGGAAAAGGATAGTCTACTGTTCATATGTGTATTTCTGCTGTTTTAGTCATTCTTTTATCTTTCCTGGTGCTCCAAGATTTCTTCTTTGATCATTGCCTTTCTGTTGGAAGAATCTTTTTTCAGACATTCTTTAATGATTGCTCTGATAGAAAATATATTTTTTTAATCTAAGAATGCCTTTATTCCCTCTTTATTCTGGATAGTTTCACCAAATATAGAATTTGTGGTTGACCTTACTTTCAATACTTGAAAAAACATTCCATGTCCTTCTGCCTTCAGTGGTTTTAGATGAGAAATCTGCTGTCATTCACTTTAATGTGTCCTTAGAGGTAACACATGCTTTCTATCTGGCTGCTTTCAATAATTTTGCTTTGTCTTTTGTTCTCAAAAATGTAATTATGATGCATTTTGTCATGAATTAGGGGAGTTTATTGTATTTGGATCACTCAACATCTTGAATGTGTAGGTTTATTTCTTTAATCAAATTTGGAAAAAAGTCAGCCATTATTTCTTTGAATATTCTTGCAGCTCTAGTTCTTTTCTGTCAACGATACCAATGTTGGCTCTTTTATTATTTATTATTCTAAAGATCCCTGATGCTCCTTTTTTCCTGTCCATCTTTTCCTCTCTGTTGTTGAGATTGCTTAAATTTTATTATCTGTCCTCAAGTTTACTGATTCTATTCTCAATTATTTTCACCTTACCCTCAGGTTACCTTTTTGTTCATTTGTTTTAAAATAATTTGCAATTATTTGTTGAAGCACTTTTTTTTTTTTTTTTGCAGTATGTGGGCCTCTCACTGTTGTGGCCTCTCCTGTTGCATAGTACAGGCTCCAGATGTGCAGGCTCAGTGACCATGGTTCACGGGCCCAGCCACTCTGCACCATGTGGGATCTTCCTTGACCAGGGCATGAACCTGTGTCCCCTGCATTGACAGGTGGATGCTCAACCACTGTACCACCAGGGAAGCCCTGAAGCACTTTTATGATGACTGCTTTAAAATCCTTGTCAGATAATTCCAATTATCTAAGTATTGGTATCAGTTAATTGCCTGTTGTTGTTAAAGTTAATTTACCTCTGTGTGTGTGTGTGCACACAAAGTGTTATTTTCCTCACAGCATGGATATTTTTTTTCTAGTGGGAATTCTGGATTCTATCTACATCTTTAATTTTTAGTTTAGCACACAGTATTTGGCCAACATTTTGGACTTCCAATGATAAATTTTCAGAGCCTTTGCAGTGTTAATATTTCTCTTTGATATATCTGATGTTGCTTGGGCTCCCACTGTTCCCTGATCTTCCTGCCTGTGGGAATGGAAATAATTTCCCCAGGCTGGCACACCTGGTAGCCATAGATACAGAAAAAAACAATCTCCAGCTCACAGGAACAAAGAGGCTACCTAGACCTGGCTGTTTCTTGTGCCAGTATCACTCCTGTTGTTGTCACCTGGTCTGTACACATGGGAAAGGGAAATTTGGGCTGCAAGAGTAACAGAGAGGTTTCCCATGCATTCCACATGTTATGGTATGATTTGTTCTGTGTCTGGAGGATAGAGACCACCTCCTGAGCTTGCTACTGTTGTTGCAAATCCCCTTGATGATGATGCCTAGTTGCTTTGTGTTTCTGTATAGGGAAGTTGGGTCTCAGACCCAGGTATAGGGGTAGGGAAGAAAGAAGATAGCTTACCCTTTCAGTGAGGCTCCCAATTAATACCTCTTGCCAGTGCTACCAGTCTCACAAATTTGTTGGTAGAATTCCTGTTCATTCTTAGGGTCATCTTCAGTTGCTAAGTTGGAGATGACAAAACATGAGGTCTGGCCCACCTTGTTCTGCTCTGTGAGAGTGGTGAGACACCTGATGCTGTGTTGTTCCTTTAGTCTTGAAATCTCTAACCAGTTCATCTAGTCATTGGACCTTTCAGAGTTCTCTTTTTGTTGTCTCCTGACATGTTTCCAAGATTTAGAATTCCACTTAGCATGGAAGAGTCTATACCATGTTGTCTGGACATCAAGTGCTTTTGAATATTTTAAATACAAAAAGGCTTATCTCTTCTTTCCACATTTTGTAGGGAAGGGGCAGAAAATATGTAAGACCAGCATATCTGATCTTTAAATATGTCTACTGATCCAGGTAATTATTTCTGCTACTTCTTCATGCCCCACTATAATTTAAAATATAATGATTAAGACCACAAGAACAGTGGAGATAATTTAAAAATATTGATAAGTGAACTCAGATCCCGTATCCTTGATTGTTTGATTATGAAGAATTCTACAGCTTCTCCAATATTTAGTTCTTCAACATTACTTTACTTTTTATCATTCATAGATCTAATTACGTAGGAAACATAATTAGAATGTCTGTATCAACCTGTGTATTAGTAAGCATTCTATGTGAACTGTTTATTTGTATTAACACTATATTTTATTTACTTTAACAATCATGTAAATAATAAATCCAAGGTGACATATTTTTCAAAAAAAGAAGAAATAAAAATAAGAAGTTATTGTAAAGCAGATTACAAAATAGTTTTTATGTTTTTTGAGATCATACACGTGTGCCTATGTGATTGTAAGAGTGTACTGTTTGTAATATACCTAATAGATTTATCTTATTTTTATTTAAATATGTACTGTTTATAAATTTGACCTGTTATAGACTAAATAAATAGGGAATAATCATATTCTCAAGTGTGATAGTTAATTTTATGGGTCATCATAGTTAGGCATGCCACTCAGATATTGAATCAAATGACAATCTAGATGTCACTGTCAGGGTATTTCTTAGATTAAACTATCACTTGAATCAGTGCACTTTGAATAAAGCAAATTACCTACCACAATATGAGTGGACCTCATCCAATCTGTTGAAGTCCTTAAGATAAAAAGACTGAGGTCCTTCTATTACAGGGAATTCTGCCTCCAGACTGTTTTAGGACTTGAGCTACAACATCAACTCTTCCCTGGATCTCTGGCCTGCTGGTCTGCCCTGAAGATTTCAGACTTCTACGTCTCCACAACTGTGTGAAATTATTCCTCAAAATAAATCTTTATCTGTCTCTCTCTTTGTCTCTGCCTGTCTCTCTGTCTCTATCTCTCTCATCTGTATATATACATATACACACAACAAACAGAGAGATCTTGACATTGACCACATACATGAGGGAATGGAATGCAAATTCTCTTATAAAATCGTAAGGAAACTGCTATATCAAGTATAAAACTAGCTGTGGGTCCTAAATTCTAGTTTAAGTATTTTGGGGAGAATGATGGGTAGAATAATATAATATTCCATTTTTTATGTGAGTCTTAAGCTATGTTCTTCAGTACAGGTCAGATATTAAATATTATACTCCCTTGGCAACACATATGATCTCTATTACCCATTTATTTGTTGGTTAGAAATGGGAAGAAATTTATTGTTTTGTTAATATTCCAATAAAATTTGCTTTAAGATTAAATATAGGGATAGATATTTTGAATTGAAACATCATGTGGAGAGGTTAAGGCTCTTTGGTTTATGGTGATTGCAATCATCAAAACCATAATACCAAAATCAACTGTCCTTCATTTAGTTAGCTGATTCACTTTGTTGTATGGCAGAAACTAACAAAACATTGTAAAGCAATTATATTCCAATAAAGATTTTTTTTAAAAAAATTAAAAACTAGGGACAAATTATCCCAGTAGCTATGCCTAGATTTTAACCTCTATATATCTAGCCTAAATTCTAACTGCTATCACCATTGTATATATTTTGTCCTATATACTGATAACCCAGATTATAGTGAATTTTATAAAGCATTGAGTAAAATGTACAAAAAGCATTTTCATAAAAGAATTTCATCACGCAAGTTGACCAAGATGAAGGAAAATTTGAATGATATTTTTATAATCCAACAGGCATTATATTAGTAAAGGAAGCATATAACAGTAAAGAAAGTCTGTACTTCTGTACTTGAAATGCCTTAATAGTGGGATTCAGGTTGGCATGGGAACAGTGCAAAAATGTTAAGCAACAAACAAACAAGAAAGTAAAGTCTATTTCAAATGAGCATTAAAAAAAATAAGTTTCAGGAGATGGTGGTAGCATTAGAAAGAACAAAGAACAAATCTGGTTAGTATATTTTTAAAGAGAGGGACTTACTCAAGAGGAGTTCTGAAGTATTAGAGTCCAAACTAAACATTCATGAAAAGAACCACGGGAATAATATCAAAAGATAGCCTATCTTAAATATGTAATTAAATATTTTTGAGATTGATAAAAAGCAACTTATCTTATGCATTACAAAATATTATAGGATCCAGATGGAAGAATGAGCTCCAAACAAGTTGCAAAAATTAAGAGACTAGCTTACTTTTTTGTTTAGTTTACTTTTTTTTTTTTTACATCTTTATTGGAGTATAATTGCTTTACAATGGTGTGTTAGTTTCTGCTTTATAACAAAGTGAATCAGTTATACATATACATATGTTTCCATATCTCTTCCCTCTTGCATCTCCCTCCCTCCCACACTCCCTATCCCACCCCTCTAGGTGGTCACAAAGCCTTGTACTTAATAATTGTATAAAAGGTCATAGTCTATATTTTACTTAATTTATATAACTGGTTTCTACAAATCAACATTTAGCATATTTGAAATTACTAATTTTGAATATGTGTTGGTTGTACCTTTTTCCCAGTTTTTATATTCAATTTTTTTAAGTTGTTTTTTTAAATATTTATCTGTGTGTTAAGCAGCATATACCTAGAATGAAGCTTTTACCAATTCTCAAATATCTGATTTTTCATAAGAAAACACAGTCCATTAAAAGTTCTTGTGACAAGTCACGTTTCTAAAATTTCTTTTTGTTGTTGTTAATCTTTTCTCTTTGCCATCCTTTTAAGTTTGTTACTTTCCTTCTTAAAATATTCTTATTTTTGTTAAATTATTAAGCTGTTTTCTTCCTGTTTATTCCACCAGAAATGTAAAATTTGTATATATGCTTTACATTGTTTTAGTGGCTATCTTGATAATTTTATAACAAATAAAATAGCATTTTTAAGTGGAGGTCAGCATCTATATAGACCTCATTTGAAAGATAAGAAACTTAATCCTCTTTCTTCTTTCCCTCACCATATTTCTACCACATTGGATAAATAGATCATTCTGAATCATAGTTATAGAATGATGTTAATGTGCACTCACACACATACACACACACATACACACACACACACATACACACACACACATACACTCAATGGATTTAATTAAATATATAGCTTTTTTTCTCACCACTTTAATGTTTCCCTATGTCATCCTCTTCCTTGGATACATTTCACACTTGGCTGTAGTGATCTTTGGATGGCCCAATTTCCAAATGATCTTTGGATGGCACAATTTGCAAGTCATTTCATGTACAAAAACATATTTATTTTTCTCTTCATCGAAATATTAACTTGGATAGCTATTCATTTCTAGGTTTAAAACTGCCCTGCACAAATGTATGGCAATATCCAACTTAAGAAAAAAAAATCCATCTATCCAGCAAGAGTATAGTTTAAAATTTTTAGAGTACCCAATATACAATTTTTTCATGGAAACAGAAAAATTAATGTATATTTATAATGTTAAAATCACTAATTTTTTAACAAACATTTTAAACAACATATTACAAAAAAATTTTAGTTTAAAATACTACTTACTTACACTCTTGTTTTCTTAAATAGTTTGGATTTCCATTTTCAAAGGTAGCTTTAATGTTAGTGTTTGTCTTTACTAGAGATTCTTTTTGAGTAAGATCCTTTTATTTTATTTTACTTTTTTAAAACATCTTTATTGGAGTATAATTACTTTACAATGTTGTGTTAACTTCTGCTGTATAACAAAGTGAATCAGCTATACCTATACATATATCCCCATATGCCCTCCCTCTTGAGCCTCTCTCCCACCTGCCCTATCACACCTCTCTAAGTGGTCGTGAAGCACAGAGTTGATCTCCCTGTGCTATGTTGCTCCTTCCCACCATCCAAATATTTTATATACGGTAGTGTATATAGGTTGATGCTACTCTCACTTCGCCTTCCCAGCCCATGTGACCAAATCCATTCTCTATGTCTACCTCTTTATTCCTGTATCTCTCTTTTTTTTTTTTTAGTTTCCATATATATACGTTAGCATATGGTATTTGTTTTTTTCTCTTTCTGACTTACTTCACTCTGTATGACAGACTCTATGTCTATCCACATCACTACAAATAACTCAGTATCATTTCTTTTTATGGCTGAGTAATATTTCATTGTATATATGTGCAACATCTTCTTTATCCATTCATCTGTCGATGGACGCTTGGGTTGCTTCCATGTCCTGGATAATGTAAATAGTGCTGCAATGAATATTGTGGTGCATGTCTCTTTTTGAATTATGGTTTTCTCAGGGTATATCCCCAGTAGTGGGATTGCTGGGTCACATGGTAGTTCTATTTTTAGTTTTTTAAGGAACCTCCATACTGTTTTCAATAGTGGTTGTATCAATTTACATTCCAACCAACAGTGCAAGAGGGTTCCCTTTTCACCACACCCTTTCAGCATTTATTTTTTCTAGCTTTTTTGATGATGGCCATTCTGACCAGTGTGAGGTGATACCTCATTGTAGTTTTGATTTGCATTTCTTTAATAATTAGTGATGTTGAACATCTTTTCATGTGCCTCTTGGCCATCTATATGTCTTCCTTGGTGAAATGCCTGTTTAGGTCTTCTGCCCATATTTCAACTGGATTGTTTGCTTTTTTGATATTGAGCTCCCTGAGATGTTTGTATATTTTGGAGATTAGTCATTTGTCTGTTGTTTCATTTGCAAATATTTTCTCCCATTCTGAGGGTTGTCTTTTTGTATTGTTTATGGTTTCCTTTGCTGTGCAAAAGCTTTTAAGTTTAATTATTTCTGTTACTCTCGGAGGTGGGTCAAAAAAGATCTTGCTGTGGTTTATGTCAAAGTGTGTTTTTCCTATGTTTTCCTCTAAAAGTTTTATAGTGTCTGGTCTTACATTTAAGTATTTAATCCATTTGGAGTTTATTTTTGTGTATGGTCTTAGAGAGTGTTCTAATTTCATTCTTTTACATGTAGCTGTCTAGTTTTTCCAGCACTACTTATTGAAGGCTGTCTCTTCTCCATTGTCTGTTTTTGCCTCCTTTGTCATAAATTAGGTGCATGGGTTTATCTCTGTGTATTCTATCCTGTACCATTGATCTATATTTCTGTTTTTGTTCCAGTGCCATAATGTCTTCATTACTGTAGATTTGTGGTATAATTTGAAGTTGGGGAGCCTGATTTCATACTCAAGATTGCTTTGGCTCTTCAGGGTCTTTTGTGTTTCCATACAAATTGTAAGATTTTTTGTTCTAATTCTGTGAAGAATGCCATTGGTAGTTTGATAAGGATTGCATTGACTCTGTAGATTGCTTTGGGTAATATAATCATTTTCACAGTATTGATTCTTCTAATCCAAGAACATGGTATATTTCTCCATCTGTTTATGTCATGTTTGATTTCTTTCATCAGTGTTTTATAGTTTTCTGAGTACAAGTCTTTTGCCTCCTTAGGCAGGTTTATTCCTAGATATTTTATTTTTATTTCAATGGTAAATGGGAGGGTTTCCTTAATTTATCTTTCTGATTTTTCATTGTTGGTGTGTAGGAATGCCATAGATTTCTGTGCATTAATTTTGTATCCTGCAACCTTACCAAATTCATTGACTATTTCTAGTAGTTTTCTGGTGGCATCTTTAGGATTTTCTATGTATAGTGTCATGTCATTGGAAAATAGTGACAGTTTTACTTCTTTTCTAATTTGTATTCCTTTTATTTCTTTTTTTCTCTGATTGCTGTGGCTAAGACTTCCAAAACTGTGTTGAATAAGATTGGTGAGAGTGGACATCCTTTTCTTGTTCCTTATCCCAGTGGAAGTGCTTTCCATTTTTCACCATTAAGTATGATGCTTGCAGTGGGTTTGTCATATATGGCCTTTATTTTGTTGAGGTAGGTTCCCTCTATGCCCATTTTCTGGAGAGTTTTTATCATAAATCGGTGTTGAATTTTGTTAAAATCTTTTTCTGTATCTATTGAGATGATCATATGGTTTTTATTCCTTAATTTGTTAATGTGGTGTATCACATTCATTGATTTGTGTATATTGAAGAATCCTTGCCTCCCTGGGATAAATCCCACTTGATCATGGTGTATGATCCTTTTAATGTGCTGTTGGTTTCTGTTCACTAGCATTTTTTTCAGGGTTTTTGCGTCTATGCTCATCAGTGATATTGGTGTATAATTTTCTTTTTTTGTGATATCTTTTTCTGTTTTTGGTATCAGGGTGTTGGTGGCTTCATAGAATTAATCTGGTAATGTTTCTCCCTCTGCAATTTTTCAGAAGAGTTTGAGAAGGATTGATGTTAGTTCTTCTCTAAATGTTTGATAAAATTCACCTGTGAAGCCATCTGGTCCTGGACTTCTGTGTTTTGGAAGATTTTTAATTACAGTTTCAATTTCATTACTTGTGATAGGTCTGTTTATATTTTTTAATTCTCCCTGTTCAGTCTTGGAAAATTGTACCTTTCCAAGACTTTGTCCATTTTTTCATGGTTGTCCATTTTATTGGCATATAGTTATTTGTAGTAGTCTCATAATCTTCTGTATTTCTGCAGCCTACAGAAGAATATGTCCAAACACTTCTTTTTAATGAG
This sequence comes from Lipotes vexillifer, assembly GCF_000442215.2. Lineage (NCBI taxonomy): Eukaryota > Metazoa > Chordata > Mammalia > Artiodactyla > Lipotidae > Lipotes > Lipotes vexillifer. The sequence continues at coordinate 1,742,947 of NW_006794736.1, read as the reverse complement.
TTTGGACAGATTCCTCTGTAGGCTTCTAAAATAACTTTAAATGTATGTTTTTCCAAACTAATGTCTCTTTAATAACCATTATTTGTCTGTTAAAAGTGAAGCAATTGAGAGTGTCCCATAATATTTAAACTATTTTAGTTAATATTAACTAGTTAGTAAATACTTTGCTCATTATCTTTGGTGCATTTTTATGTTTGTTTTTTGCAACAAACTATGCAAGTACAAATTTTTTCTTCATTTTGCTCAGTTCTCAATGATTCTTTCCCATGTAATCAATTTACTCTTTATTGTTTTCAGGTCTAACATTTAAAAAAAAAAAATTTAACTTACCCACCTGTTCTCTTTTTCCTACTAAAACTCTTATCAGTGTGATTCTAGAAATTTAGATCTACATTCCATTTCTCACTACTTTTTCTCTATGCTTTAATCTTTCTTGCCCTTTTGTACACTTTTTTTTGTTTTTTTTTCCTGGTGAGATCCCCAAAATACTTCTACCTGCTACTTGAACTGAGCCAGTTTGGCTTCTTGTTAATAAACTAAAATTTTCTGGACTTTTTTTTCCTTTTTTCTTTCCTTCCTCATTCCCTCCCTTCCTTCCTTCCTTCTTTCTTTTATTTTCATAACATTTAAAATTTTGAGGTTTTTAGAATATAGATGTTTATTAGTTGTTTCAGTTCTTTGTTTTCATCCTCAAATCCCCCCAAATTGCTGTATCATCTAATTCTGTAGCTGTCTGTCAATTATCTTTATTGCAAAAGCACCTCTCTTTTTTGATAGTTACCATGAATCCTCATGTTATTATTTCTTCTATTTGTTGAAAGTATTTCCTAAATTGGCCTTGATTCCTGCAATATACTAATGATCCTATAATGAGTTATATATATTATCTGGGAATCTTCTTTGCGTGTTAGTTTTATGTAACTAATACCTGTGACTGTAACACGTGTGCCAAGTACACCAGGAAATCTTTTATTCTGGTGTAGATTCTCTTCATTGGGTGTAGATTCTCTTCATTGGGTGTAGATTCTCTTCATTGTTTCAAGAGGTTAGTACTTATTTGGAATACCACCCTGCCTCTCTTGTTATACTTAGTGTTCTCACTCCTTTAGCTCATGGTCAGAGGTGGTAAAGTCCAACAGTAGGCCATTATCCAAGGATGAATGATGCATGCTAATGAAATAGAGCAGGACAATATCTTTCTTCCCCACCCCTTGCCCTCAAACTGCCTTTTGTCTGTAGAAAAACTTTAGCCAAAGAATAAGTTTAATCAGAGAAGAGAGAAAATGCAGAAGCCAAGGAAAGCAGTCAAACAGGACAAAATAATAATAGTTTCATCATTAAATAAAGTCAAGGACCTTTAGCTCCTCTTCAAGGGCTATAAATAATATTCTGAGCCATATCCTTTGAGCTTTTTTGTAGATACTGAAACTCCCACCAAATGGAAGAAGTTAACTACATGATGACCAGACTGTAGCTATGACATAATTTGCTGCAATTCCAAGAACTGACCTCAAGGAAATGGGAAAAAATTGACCCTGGAACTGAAAGTTAACTGTACTTAAAACAATCAAGATGATGCTGATTAGACCACTGCATGACCAATTTCAAGATGACTATCAGAGCTGAGTATGCCGTTTCTGTATGTAGCCCCCTCCCTCTGTCAATACACCCCTGAAACTCCCCTTAAAAACACTTGGCCACTGATTGTCAGTAGGGGGAGTCTGCCCTTGGACAGGAGTCAATCCTCTCCCCCTCGTTGCCAGCTTCTGAGATAAAGAGAGCTTTCCTTTCCACCAACCCTTCCTCTTGAGAATTGGCTTTAGAGCCGTGAACAGCCAGACCTCAATTTCAGTAACACTAAGAAGGAATAACTTAACAGAAAACATCAGGTGAGACCACTGCCTCAACACCACCTCCTAACAGGCCTCAAGAAGATGATGGGTTGTCATCTCCAAAGAGATGCAGCAAATGTGAGAGTTTGGACTAGGGAAATGACAGTATCTCAGGGGCTGACAGTGCATGGAGAAACACATGAGCAATGTGCCTGAGAGTAGCCACAGGCTACACAAAATAGTGGCAGGTCTGTCACTGCAATTAAAATGCAGCAGCATTCCAGCTTCTGAAGATATTGCTACAAAACTAGTGGGAGCCAAGAATTTAACAGGGAATCTAAGGTTTCAAAATATATGCAAATCAGAAACAAACAAACATAATGACGAATATCAGTACCATGAAAAAATAATTAAATCAACAAATGTTAAATACACACACACAATAAAGGAAATAAAATTAAAAGGTAACTTGGAAAAATTATTTTCCATGTTAACATGCTCATTTTTTAAGTGTGGAAACCACAAGCATGAACCATAAGTAATAAATTTAGATGAAGAGTTAATAAGAGTTCTTGGCAATAAGCAAAAGATAATTATGAAAATAATTATCCCAACTATTCAGGTTGGATGCATGTGAAACAAAAACAAAATAGTTCCTAGAAGATGGTGACCAAAATTTATCTGAGAATGCAGCCCCACATAATCAATGACAATTATCAAATAAAAATAAATTAAATGACATAAAGAACATATCAAGACTCTTAAAATTCCTTTCTTAAGAATTCCACTAGTTTTTATTAGAAACTATAGAATTGATGTATTATTAAATAAAACAATAGCCAACATATGTCCTCAGATTAGCAACCCAGCCTATATTCATCAGGACTTTTAAAAGGCAAAGCCAGTTAAAAGAGTTATAATAACAATAAATTAAACAAAATTAAACGACATACTATTAGAGGCAATGCCAGGAATAGCAGCCAGACCTTTAACTCTTGGATCAATTCTCTGTTCAACTTTATGAGATTCTTAATTCCATTCAACAAAAATATATTAAGCACTTCTTATGTGCTAATTAACATATTAATTACTGTATGAAATGATATGAAATAAGATTGGATTTAAATGAACTAGAAAAAGAAGTAAAATATAGTTTAAGTAAAACATGAGTATAAACAATGTTTTTTTATGGGTAATCAGAGAGGATTTTACATGATCTCCATTTGATGGTTTGAAGGAACAATCTCTGTAACTCACATGTCTCTTAACTCATTTATTCTATCTATCAGTCAATAAGTACATTTCAAAATCATATGTCAATGTAAAAAAGAAGCAAAGGCTAATTTCACTAGGAAGCATCTCTGGCTGGAAAGGTAGGACATGGATGGGTACATAAAAATTCTTTTTAAAATATTACTGGGGCTTCCCTGGTGGCGCAGTGGTTGAGAGTCCTCCTGCCAATGCAAGGGACACGGGTTCTTGCCCCGGTCCGGGAAGATCCCACATACTGTGGAGTGGCTAGGCCTGTGAGCCATGGCCACTGAACCTGCACTTCCGGAGCCTGTGCTCCACAACAGGAGGGGCCACAGCAGTGAGAGGCTCGCATACCACCAAAAAAAAAAAAAAAAAAAAAAAAAAAAAAAGATATTACTGATTATTAGTCAACCAAATTTTCCTTAATAAAAATCTATATTATTCATTCTTAAATACAATTACACTCAGAATTAGAATATTTAATTCTAAAATAAAACAATTCAATGACCTCCAGCTTTTCTCCAATGCAAACTCACATATATGGAAAGAGATTACTATATGTATAAGACACAAGGAGACAGAAAAATGTGTCATTTCTTACTCTGAAATAAATTATAGTAAAGATTTTCAAACATTCAGGTTAAATAACCAAATTCATTTTTGAGTCCAAGGTTTTCCTGGGATCACAAGTAAAGCCCTTTGAGATATTTATACAAATATGGGGAACTTAGTCTTCCAAATTTCCCCCGGGTGCATACTTTCTCTGCTTTTAGTAGGAACTGATATGAGGAACATGTGAGTTATCCTAGAAGGTGGCATTTTAGTTACCAATATCAGCAACTTTACAATTACTACTTTTCATTCCTGGTAAGAGCTTAATGTTTAGGGGAAATAGTATCCTCACTTTTATTGATTAGATTATATAATAATCTACCAGCTTAATAGAGGTATGGTGAAATCTCTATGTCTCAACCTCAGATTTCAAAGGGCTTTTGAGGAAGAAAGTAAAACTGACTCTCAGGATTGAACTCATAGCTAGAAGAATGGAAGCATTTATACTTGAAGCTGCAGTGCTGTTACCAATATCTTCTGGGAAAACACTCTGACATTTTCTGGGAAATGATTAGCCCATTATCTTCCTAGAAGTGGGCTGGAGGCCCCCAAGTAGCACATTTATTCTGCTTGCTTAAGGATCTATAGTTCAAACTCGAACATTAAAAAGGTGTTATGCAATACAGAGACTCGAATCATATTCTCATTTTCCACTTCAAAGCTATGGAGTAAAAGTTGTCACTGTTAATTGCTTCTTAAGTTTCTGTTTAAAATGTAGGGTGAGATGTTTGAAAAGAAAAGGATTTACTCTTCAGGGCAACTAGTACACTTTACAATCATATATTAAATAATAATGATAAATAATGCATTTCTCTTATCTTCATTTTTAAATGAACAGTATATGAAAATATATTGCCATTATTTTAGAAGAGTAAGATTGTGGGTTTTTTTGTTTGTTTTTTTTTTGTTTGTTTGTTTTTTTGTGGTATGCGGGCCTGTCACTGCTGTGGCCTCTCTCGTTGCAGAGCACAGGCTCCAGATGTGCAGGCTCAGTGGCCATGGTTCACGGGCCCAGCCACTCTGCACCATGTGGGATCTTCCCGGACCGGGGCACGAATCCGCATCCCCTGCATCAGCAGGCGGACTCTCAAGCACTGTGCCACCAGGGAAGCCCTATTATGTTATTTTTTTAATGAAGAGAGAAAGCACTTTGCAGTAATTTTTAAAGGTAGATTTATTTTTACCTTTTTTTTGTCACAAAAATTTCCTCCTGTCCTCTTTTTTTGGTGATAAAAACACTAAATATTTATCTATCTACTTATGTATCCTACTTTTTGACCAAAATTCTTACTAGGTGATTGAAATGTGTCCTTCTAAATTTATGTAAATATAACCACTTTTCTACTTCACCTTCTTTTTTAACCTTAATGCAGATAGTTTTTTTGAATTTTTTATCCTGTTGAACAAGCTTACTGTCAGACCAACATTACATTATGATTGCTTTAAAAGCCAATTTATTGATTATTAAATTATAGGTGTCATTAATACAATTGTAGATCATGATGAAATGATAAATTATATTGCATTGCCCATAAGCAACATTTGTAGTTTTCATTTAAATCTGCATTACATAAAATTGATAAAACTATTTTAAAATTATCAATATCAGCTGTGCCGCCAATGTATTTTACATTTTCTTTTTCATGTAAATCATTTCACTTGTTTGAATACTTAGCTGCAAGTAATAAAACATCTTATTAAAAGTGGATTACAGTAAGACATATAATCATTTCACTAACACTATAACTGGAGGTAGGTATTTCCAGATTAATTTCAATTTCCATCCTCAACTTATCAACAATATCTCCTTTTGTTCATGTAATGATGCCAGAAATACTCAACATCAAACCCACTCTAGGCACTGTCCAAAGCAAAAAACCTTTCTTTTTGTTTTTTTCATGAGGAGCATCTTTTCCAGAAGCATTTTACCACATGGATCTCTCAAAATAATTGGTCATGATTGGGTCACATAGGCAAACTGTAGGTACAGGGACCCTAAAATGTGAGTTTTTAGTACATTTGACCTCTACTTTGGGGAACTGATTCTGTTAGCTAGGAATAAGGGAGTCAAGTTTTGCTATTGGATAGACAGTCAATAGTGTCTACCACAATAATGACCTTCATATAACAATGAGGAAACTGAGGCTGAGGGAGATTAAGATCAATCATATAATATATTTTTTTAAAATATCAGATTTGTCCTGATCCAAAGTCTATGCTCTTCCCATATCACAATGTTACCCTCCATTATGTTAATCATAACATCAAACCTGGGCAGGGGCAAATGTATGTATTTAGCTTGTTCAAAGAAAAATTAAAGAAATATCTTCCCTCTAGTTTCAAAATTTTTATACAAAAGGGGAAAATTAAGACTTTTTCTTTGTTATCGTAATCTTTAGAAGGTGTACCAATTGATAAAAGTTAGATTTACAAAATTAGATTTTAAGTTACCCTATGAATACATAAAATTCTCCATCAGTGAAACAAACTGCCACCAAATTCAACGTAACTGTATTTTTCAAACAACTCAAAATAAATGGCACACATATACAATGGAATATTACTCAGCCATAAAAAGTAACAAAATTCTTATTTGTAGTGAGGTGAATGGACTTAGTGTCTGTCATACAGAGTGAAGTAAGTCAGAAAGAGAAAAACAAATACCGTATGCTAACACATATATATGGAATCAAAAAAAGAAAAATGGTTCTGACGAACCTAGGGGCTGGACAGGAATAAAGACACAGAGGTAGAGAATGGACTTGAGGACACAGGGAGGGGGAAGGGTAATCTGGGACAAAGTGAGAGAGTAGCATTGACATATATACACTATCAAATGTAAAACAGATAGCTAGCGGGAAGCAGCTGCATCACACGGAGAGATCAGCTCGGTGCTTTATGTCCACCTAGAGGTGTCGGGTAGGGAGGGTGGGAAGGAGATTCAAGAGGGAGAGGATATGGACATATATGTATACATATAGCTGATTCACTTTGTTATACAGCAGAAACTAACACAGCATTGTAAATCAATTATACTCCAAAAAACATGTTAAAAAAAACCTATGCTAACTAATTCAGCAATAGTGCCCTATATTGCCTTTACTTCTTCTGTTTCAATGACCACAGCTTCCATATCCATGACCACAGTATGAAGTTTAGCATGATTTTCCATGCTTAAAACCATAAGCTCTGATATCCTTTCCTCTTTCTTTTATAGTTCATTCAGTTTCTACTCATTTTAGTCTTCCAGTACATTGAGGCACAGTTTTCTTCAAAACTATCACTGTTTCCTTGCATGCATTTTCTTTCCTATGCAATCTGTATAATATTCTCCAACAACCCAAAAATTATGTTGTTCACCCTCTCCAATTCATTTTTTCCCTGTTTTTCTGCTATATACACCCAACGGAACACCAATTCCTGTATAATGAAACCATTCACCCTGCATAATTCAGGAATCAGCTCCTCAACACTTCTGGAAAAAAGCACTCTACTACATATGTATGTATGCATTTTCAATTATTAAAAAAGTACAGAATCATTTTACATTTGAACTAGTTGTTTAACTCCCTAAAACAACTACAGAGAGAGAGAGAGAGAAAGAGAGAGAGAGGGAAATAATATGGTAGTGGTTAAAATCATTGAATTTAGAGACAGATTTCCTGATTATAAATCTATTTCCAGCAAATTATTTACCTCTGTATGCCTTGATTTTCTCATCTATAAAATGAGGAATTAATATTAATAATATCTACTTCAGGGAAATGAAAGTAACTAATATAAAATGTTTAGAAAAAGTCTGGCACATAGTAAGGACACTGTAAGTTGAAAATCTATTTTGTTGTTGCTGTATCTAGTACTCCTACATCCCTTTGCTAATAGTACTCCCTTTCTTGCAATGATATAAGGCAATATAAACCATTTTTCTAGTGGTTGATAGTGAATCTAGAAAAGCAATCTAACTGCTTCTCTAGTTCACTGACTATGCAGCTGTAATTCCATGGAATATTTTAGTATGACTAATATAGTTTCAACTTCTAAAACAAAAATTCAAACAACAGTGGCTTAAACAAAAGCCAACTATATTTCCGTTCCATAACTGTTCAAGATATATCAGGATTGATATGACATATCCATTGTGTTACTGTCTTGAACTCTAACTTAAAATTTTGAGACTTCCATCTCATATTCTGAAAGATTGGGTTCAGCTTCTGTTATCTTGCTCATTTTCAGTGAATTGCTCTTTCTAAATATAAAATAATAATACAATCTCCTTGAAAATAATCCTCCAACTCCTTGCACTCTGCTCATACTAATAATCCTATATGTATCTATTTCTAGCCCTACCACATTCTATCCAGTTTCAGGGGTGAAGAGGGTTCTTTCTCAGGAGAAAAAATATCATTTCTCTGCTTGTACTGTAAATATCCTTATGTTCCCTTCTTATTGACCTTGCTGCATCAATTATATTCTGTTCTTGTACCTCCAAAAGATAAATTTCTTGTTTCTTCCCCATTAGCAAATGAAGGAGTTTCTATTTCTCCCCTTTGTTTCTAGCCACACCTGCTTCAACATCTCATGCCTCCTTAGTACTCTTCTTGAACTAGGAGAATATATTCTTCAACTGTATCTTCTAACCTCACATTTCTTAATGACTCACTGAAATCTGTCCACTGCCTCCATCACACACTGAAAACTTTCTTCTCAAGAAAGTCATCAAAGACTCTAAAAATGCAAAAATCAACATATTTTAA
>NW_006794736.1:1673578-1734466 GCF_000442215.2 Lipotes vexillifer | reverse complement strand
TTTTTAATTTTTTTTTTTTTTTTTTTTTTTTTTTTTTTTGCGGTACGTGGGCCTCTCACTTTTGTGGCCTCTCTCGTTGCAAAGCACAGGCTCCAGATGCGCAGGCTCAGCGGCCATGACTCACGGGCCCAGCCACTCTGCAGCATGTGGGATCTTCCCGGACCTGGGCACGAACCAGTGTCACCTGCATCGGCAGACGGACTCAACCACTGCGCCACCAGGAAAGCCCCTCTTATTGTTTTTTGTTTTTCAGTTCTAGTCTATTTTTAAAATTAATTTATTTGTTTTTTTTTACTTTTGGCTGTGTTGGGTCTTTGTTGTTGTGCATGGGCTTTCTCTAGTTGCGGTGAGTGGAGGCTACTCTTCATTGTGGTGCACGGGCTTCTCCTTGCGGTGGCTTCTTTTGTTGCAAAGCAGGGGCTCTAGGCATGCAGTCCCAGTAGTTGTGGCTCTCAGGCTCTAGAGTACAAGCTCATGGGTTTAGTTGCTCTGTGGCATGTGTGATCTTTCCAGGAGAGGGCTCGAACCCATGTCCCCTCCATTGACAGGGGGATTCTTAACCACTGCACCACCATGGAAGCCCAGTTCTAGTTTATTGACTTTATTCTTGAAACTTTGTCCCAGTTTCAGACAGAACTTTTTGTTTTCTAACACTTAACCAATCTCTATGTTGCTTTCCCTCCTGAGAACTATCTCTTCCTCTGCTTGTGTGGTAAAGATGATGTTTACTAAATTCAGACTTATGCCTTTTCCTCAGGTCTTACACCTTTGCCACATTCTCTCTCACCTTTGTCAAATACCAGGATGGAATCTTCTCTTTCAGTATCTCTAGAGAGTGCCTGGCAAGAAATTATCTAATAAATATTTTTTCACTGAATGGATACATGAATCAATCAATTAGTCAATTTTAAGGAAGATGTTGTTTTTAATAAGTGGGAATTGGCATTAGATCAAGTTCAAATTCTGACACAAATTAGACAAATGTGTTGAATGAGAAAAGTAGACCAACTGTATAGCAATAAGAAATTCTTGCAACTGAATTAAACTGGAGGACTCACACCCAATTTAAAGGTACACCTATTAAGTGCCAAAAAATTAATTTCATGAGGAATACTGTGCATACTATTTTCATATGCTCCAGTTTTTTTTTCAAAAAATGTCAAAAATTCAATTTTAGAATGTGAACAATCTCAATATTCAAAACATTTATCAGGCCATAAATGTATGCCTTCTAGACAGAGGAAGCCTATGGGTGACCGACCACTTTTCAACTTATAATATAGAGAATATTAAAGAGTATCTCAACACTAAATTGCATGAAATTCTTAAACAAGAAGGAAAGAATTTTAAAATCTAAACTGGGATTTTTAAATTGAATTAGAATTAATTGGAGATATTACTGCAAATCAAGACAGACAAATCAATAGGTTAAGATTTCTTATTGATGAATAGATAAACGGATAAACAGAAAGGCAGATAGGTAGATGCATAGATAGATGATAGATAGATAGCTTTAGATACTAACTTAATTATTCCCCAGTCCTTATTCTTATTTCAGTCACCTTACTGTTATTACACACAATATATATATATCCTAGGTTCAGTTATAAGATAATACCTCTGCACTGCTTTAGTAAGATACTAGTACTAAACATCATATTTTAGTTCAGTGAATTGGCAAAAGTGAGAAGGAAAGGAAATAGTCAATAAATGTCTTAGACTTCCCTGGCGGTGCAGTGGTTATGAGTCTGCCTGCCAATGCAGAGGATACGGGTTCGAGCCCCAGTCCAGGAGGATCCCACATGCTGTGGAACAGCTAAGCCCCTGTGCCATAACTAGTGAACTTGTGCTCTAGAGCCCGAAAGCCACAGCTACTGAGCCCTCATTCCACAACTACTGAAGCCTGCATACCTAGAAACTGTGCTCCGCAATAAGAGAAGCCACCAAAATGAGAAGCCTGGGCACCGCAACGAAGAGTAACCCCTGCTTGCCGCAACTAGAGAAAGCCTGTGCACAGCAACGAAAACCCAACACAGCCAAAAAAGAAAGTCAACAACCTGGTTTTATTCTAACATTCCTTCTATTTATTTTTTGACCTATGATGGAATACTATTACTTAAATTTTGTTTTTTAATCTGCCTATGACTTTATTTGATCTCTTTTATTTGGGTAATACATGAAAACTTGATTTTCATAACATATGAGTGGAGGTTAAAAGTGAGCCCTCAGGATATCTTTTAAATGATGGAACAATGTGAGGTGAATAAAATGTAATTGAATCTTCAATTGAAAATCATTCTTAAAGTGTGTTGAGCAACTATGAAAATCTAGATGAGAGGTATGTAGTAGAGAGCTACTTCACTGTATATTGTTTTAAAAAATATATCACAAAAGAATACACTGAATTGAGCCTTAAGGCCTGAAGTTAAATGAAGCTGAGAGGTACAGCTTACATGACAGATGGCTAAATCAGGATTTAAAATGAACCTGACAATCTCTCATACCAAAATGAAATCAACAAGATACATTTTATAAAAATATATGTAAATATTTGAATTAAACATCAACTTTGATTATGGTATCATGGGATGAAAGAGCCTAGGATGGCTCAGGTGAAAAACATCTGTGGGTGTTTTGTGATATTGAAATGTGACAGGCATGAAATGACTTCTTAATATGCAAACCCAAACAGAAGCTGCATTAATAAAAATGGCATTGCTTTTATGGTAGAAAATAATTTTCCAATTATTTTGTTCTAATTATTTTTTAATCATTGTTTAGAATAACTGAAATGCTTTTTTTAAAAATTAATTGATCCCTACTTATGAAGGACAAAGGGATGTTTGCCCAGAAAAGTTGACCATGATGATAAAATGATGTAGAAATGTTTAAAGGAATCTGAGAGCTTCCCTGGTGGCACAGTTGTTGAGAATCTGCCTGCTAATGAAGGGAACACGGGTTCGAACCCTGGTATGGGAGGATCCCACATGCTGCGGACCAACTAGGCCCATGAGCCACAACTACTGAGCCTGCGTGTCTGGAACATGTGCTCCGCAACAAGAGATGCCACAATAATGAGAGGCCAACGCACCACGATGAATAGTGGTCCCCGCTTGACACAACTAGAGAAAGCCAACACAGCAAAAATAAATATATAAATTAATGTCAGATGCAGACTTGTTACATCCTCTGTCACATAGGGGAGGACGTAAGTCAGGCACCAGCAGATAAGCAAAGCTTTCACTTTAAAAAAAAAAAAAAAAAAGGAATCTGAGATATTCAAATGGGTTTCTTCATATTTGAGGAACTGCTCCCATAGCCAAGAAGACTATTCCTTCTAGTATTTCTACAAGATGTATAGTAGGACCAGAAGCTGAAATTCACTGGTAATCAGATTCATTTTCAAGGGAAATTTTTCAAGTAATTACAGGTGTCCTAGATAGAATAAGTTACTTCAAGAAGAATATGTTTACATAATTGCTGTTTTTCAGTTATTTCAAAGCAGGTGAATCAAAATATAAATATCTTTTATGGTTATTGTTGATTTTACTTTTGGATTATCAAGTCATATACCCAAGAACATCCCTTATATGAGTGATGAGTGTATGTAACACTTGTAGCCAAGGCCAAATATTCATGACCTTTAGATCATATATTCCAGGGAAGGCAGGGCCCATTAGTGATCCTTCAGTGTGAAGTCTATTTTCCCTTTTTTAAAATTATTACACAATCAATGTGCATTAAATTTGTATGACGTTTCCAAACAAACCAACATTTTAGAACAGATTCATTTATTACTGTATGGCAAAATTGGTCATCACCTTAAGAAATAAATTCTAAAACTTTGCACTGAGTATTAGGAATACGTGCTCTAAAGCAAGGTTTTGTGAGGGTAAAAGAAAAGACTATATGATCAGCTTTCCCTAGAAAACAATTTGTTAAAACAAGATTAACACTATCCTAATCTCTTCAATATGAAGGGGTTCAATTAAACTCTCAAAATATAAATGCAATATACTACTCCTCAGGGTATTTGGGATATAAAGCAAATTAATATGAACAACATTTCAAATTAATTTTATACTATAAAAGTATGCAAATATATAATGATAACACTTAAATTAACAAAACATTACACGGGGAATGTTTACAGAACTTTTTAAAAGAAAAATAAATAACTTTAGTTTTAGGATCACAATAAATTAGAAAAGGAAATAACCGTTTCTTGGTATTTTAATAGTTCTTAACAATTGCAGATACAAAATCATGAAGTTCCCCAACTGCTTAAGTCTACATTTATTTTCTGGATTCCTATTAAATTTATACACCATCCAATCTTACATAACTCAAAAGGATAATTTTAAGCTCTCTGAAGGAATGCATGGTTCCTTATTTTTCTTCTATAGTTTTCACAGACCCAAACAGTGTGTAGAAAATAGTGGATGTTTAATGAATATGTAGCAATTAATAGATTACTTAGATCTAGGGGAAGAGTTTTCTAAATGCCAACGAGTTTTTCTTTTCCCCTAGAAAATGTTTTCTTATATTGTTATGCCCAGAGGTGAATATAGTTTAAGGTAAATTATCAGGGTACTCGTAAAGCCAAAAACAGTCAGTTTAGAAGCAGAAGATAAGTTTTATTGCCACTGAGTTGGATGAAATTCTAAAATGATTTTATTGAAATTTTCCACACATGTTAGGAGCTCTAAGTCTCAATATGTTAGGCCATGGGAGGATTTCATCCTGGTAAAATGCAAATGTCCCGTTTGTTTTGGTGTCCCATCTTTGGCACATCTGTGTGTGTATGTGAGTCATTATGAGGAGCGAGCCAAAAGAAAATTGTCAAAATGCACCTGTCCATTAGTGAGTCCTCATGCCCAGAAGAAACTTTCTGGCACCATCTGGTTGTAATTTTATTCTCTGAAGCATGAGAATCGATGGACCTTTTAATTTCTATCTCAGGTAGTATAATTGTGGATGCTATTCTTATTCAAATGGCCCACATTTTGCCCATGGGCAAAAGCATACAATCCCCATTGACTTTAATAGTTGGACAAGCACAAGAAAATGACAAGAGAATTCAGCCTAATGCTTCTAATTGCTTTATGAATCTTAATAAGCCTGTTTAGCTTAATAATGCTCAGTTGTGAAGAATTTAACAGGTTATTTATTCATTTGTCATAAAAAAGCATTTTCTTGAACCCTTTCTGAAAGGGCTGTGTTTTCATTAGAGAGCAGCTTCTTTTCTTTCTGTGGCCAAAAATCATAGTGGTGAGTCATGGATTTTATGCAAACAAAGGAAATCTGAGAAAGACTGAAAATATTAATCTCAAAGTTCCAGCAGACACAGAAAGTGCATGACCCAAAAGGAGGAAGGCTTAAAAAAATTTATGCAGTGCATTTTTTCACACAAAGATAAGTGCAGTTTGTACAGAACATAAAGAATCCTAGCTAATTACACTGGTTTTAATTGGATTGGTGCTACATCCAATGCTTTATAGAACCATCTCTACTGAAAAGGAAAAAGACAAATTGTAAAATATACAGAGAAGCTGACTATAGAGAACTAAGTGAAGTAAATACAGGCAACATCACTGATAGGAAAGAATCAGCATAAAGTAAGAATGAAGCATATATTTCTAAGAGGAGTTAAAGGGGAAATTAATTTTGAACCTTAAATATAGCCTAATTTCCTATTTCTGCCCTTTAAGTTATTAAATATAGACATATGTCTCTGGATATGCCTATTCCCAGACACAATAATTAAATGCTTCTTTTAAGTATGAGATCATGTTGCTCTTACATATATGGAACACTGACCTTGAGGCCAACAACACTGTAGGGTGAAAACAACAGTAAGTCATGGTGTGAGGGGTTAAGGAGAGCTGATCTATCCTATCTCTATTGAATAGCAATAATATATTCAACAAAAGGAGTTGACATTAAAACACTTATACACACACAAACACACATTGGCACACACACACAAACGGAACAAGAAAAATACATATTGGGGCAAGCAACTCTCCAAGCTTTGGCAGACAAACTTACCAGGTTTAATGATTAAGAATCATATCACTTCTCTCTTTTTAGAGTAATCAGTTCTTAATGTCCAGCATATTTTTGAGGCAAAGATTAATCAGTTGTCTAGTTTATATACTCCTTAGTGAATGAAATACTGGTGTTACACATAACACTGCTCAGATGTAACAAATCCTACTTTGTGTTATTAAGAATCCACATCACAACCTAACCTTGCACCTCAAGCAATTAGAGAAAGAAGAACAAAAAAACCCCAGAGTTAGCAGAAGGAAAGAAATCATAAAAATCAGATCAGAAATAAATGAAAAAGAAATGAAGGAAACAATAGCAAAGATCAATAAAACTAAAAGCTGGTTCTTTGAGAAGATAAACAAAATAGACAAACCATTAGCCAGACTCATCAAGAAAAAAAGGGAGAAGACTCAAATCAATAGAATTAGAAATGAAAAAGGAGAAGTAACAACTGACACTGCAGAAATAAAAAAAATCATGAGGGATTACTACAAGCAACTCTATGCCAATAAAATGGACAATCTGGAAGAAATGGACAAATTCTTAGAAATGCACAAACTGCCAAGACTGAATCAGGAAGAAATAGAAAATATGAACAGACCAATCACAAGCACTGAAATTGAAACTGTGATTAAAAATCTTCCAACAAACAAAAGCCCAGGACCAGATGGCTTCACAGGCGAATTCTATCAAACATTTAGAGAAGAGCTAACACCTATCCTTCTCAAACTCTTCCAAAATATAGCAGAGGGAGGAACACTCCCAAACTCATTCTACGAGGCCACCATCACCTTGATACCAAAACCAGACAAGGATGTCACAAAGAAAGAAAACTACAGGCCAATATCACTGATGAACATAGATGCAAAAATCCTCAACAAAATACTAGCAAACAGAATCCAACAGCACATTAAAAGGATCATACACCATGATCAAGTGGGGTTTATTCCAGGAATGCAAGGATTCTTCAATATACGCAAATCTATCAATGTGATTAACCATATTAACAAATTGAAGGAGAAAAACCATATGATCATCTCAATAGATGCAGAGAAAGCTTTTGACAAAATTCAACACCCATTTATGATAAAAACCCTGCAGAAAGTAGGTGTAGAGGGAACTTTCCTCAATATAATAAAGGCCGTATATGACAAGCCCACAGCCAACATCATCCTCAATGGCGAAAAACTGAAAGCATTTCCACTAAGGTCAGGAACAAGACAAGGTTGCCCACTCTCACCACTCTTATTCAACATAGTTTTGGAAGTTTTAGCCACAGCAATCAGAGAAGAAAAGGAAATAAAAGGAATCCAAATCGGAAAAGAAGAAGTAAAGCTGTCACTGTTTGCAGATGACATGATACTATACATAGAGAATCCTAAAGATGCTACCAGAAAACTACTAGAGCTAATCAATGAATTTGGTAAAGTAGCAGGATACAAAATTAATGCACAGAAATCTCTGGCATTCCTATATACTAACGATGAAAAATCTGAAAGTGAAATCAAGAAAACACTCCCATTTACCATTGCAACAAAAAGAATAAAATATCTAGGAATAAACCTACCTAAGGAGACAAAAGACCTGTATGCAGAAAATTATAAGACACTGATGAAAGAAATTAAAGATGATACAAACAGATGGAGAGATATACCATGTTCTTGGATTGGAAGAATCAACATTGTGAAAATGACTCTACTCCCCAAAGCAATCTATAGATTCAATGCAATCCCTATCAAACTACCACTGGCATTTTTCACAGAACTAGAACAAAAAATTTCACAATTTGTATGGAAACACAAAAGACCCCGAATAGCCAAAGCAATCTTGAGAACAAAAAATGGAGCTGGAGGAATCAGGCTGCCTGACTTCAGACTATACTACAAAGCTACAGTAATCAAGACAGTATGGTACTGGCACAAAAACAGAAAGATAGATCAATGGAATAGGATAGAAAGCCCAGAGATAAACCCATGCACATATGGTCACCTTATCTTTGATAAAGGTGGCAGGAATATACAGTGGAGAAAGGACAGCCTCTTCAATAAGTGGTGCTGGGAAAATTGGATAGGTACATGTAAAAGTATGAGATTAGATCACTCCCTAACACCATACACAAAAATAAGCTCAAAATGGATTAAAGACCTAAATGTAAGGCCAGAAACTATCAAACTCTTAGAGGAAAACATAGGCAGAACACTCTATGACATAAATCACAGCAAGATCCTTCTTGACCCATCTCCTAGAGTAATGGAGATAAAAACAAAAATAAACAAATGGGACCTAATGAAACTTCAAAGCTTTTGCACAGCAAAGGAAACCATAAACAAGACCAAAAGACAGCCCTCAGAATGGGAGAAAATATTTGCAAATGAATCAACTGACAAAGGATTAATCTCTAAAATTTACAGGCAGCTCATGCAGCTCAATAACAAAAAAATAAACAACCCAATCCAAAAATGGGCAGAAGACCTAAATAGACATTTCTCCAAAGAAGATATACAGACTGCCAACAAACACATGAAAGAATGCTCAACATCATTAATCATTAGAGAAATGCAAATCAAAACTACAATGAGATATCATCTCACACCAGTCAGAATGGCCATCATCAAAAAATCTAGAAACAATAAATGCTGGAGAGGGTGTGGAGAAAAGGGAACACTCTTGCACTGCTGGTGGGAATGTGAATTGGTTCAGCCACTATGGAGAACAGTATGGAGGTTCCTTAAAAAACTACAAATAGAACTACCATATGACCCAGCAATCCCACTACTAGGTATATACCCTGAGGAAACCAGAATTCAGAAAGAGTCATGTACCAAAATGTTCATTGCAGCTCTATTTACAATAGCCCGGAGATGGAAACAACCTAAGTGCCCGCCGTCGGATGAATGGATAAAGAAGATGTGGCACATATATACAATGGAATATTACTCAGCCATAAAAAGAAACGAAATTGAGCTATTTGTAATGAGGTGGATAGATCTAGAGTCTGTCATACGGAGTGAAGTAAGTCAGAAAGAGAAGGACAAATACCGTATGCTAACACATATATATGGAATTTAAGAAAAAAAAATGTTATGAAGAACCTAGGGGTAAAACAGGAATAAAGACAGAGACCTACTGGAGAACAGACTTGAGGATATGGGGAGGGGGAAGGGTGAGGTGTGTTAGGGCGAGAGAGAGACATGGACATATATATACTAACAAACGTAAGGTAGATAGCCAGTGGGAAGCAGCCGCATGGCACAGGGAAACCGGCTCGGTTCTTTGTGGCTGTCTGGAGGGGTGGGATAGGGAGGGTGGGAGGGAGGGAGACAAAGAGGGAAGAGATATGGGAACATATATATATGTATAACTGACTCACTCTGTTATAAAGCAGAAACTAACACACCATTGTAAAGCAATTATACCCCAATAAAGATGTTAAAAAAAAAAAAAAGTAAAATGTGTATTTTAGCATTAAAACAAGTACAAGAACCTAGAGCAGAACAAATTAAGGTAAATGGGGATAAATGTTAGAAGCATATGTAGATCTCAAAACCAAAGCACAATAAAATTACAATGTATTACTGCAAATCAACAATGTTTGTTAGCAGGCATACTTGGAAATATGGTTTTAAGTATAATTTTATGAGCCCAGAAAATAAAATTTAGAATGCAAATATTATGACAATAATCAAGATTATCTAATACAGATGTCTGAATAAGTGTCATGAAGCTGGTTAAAAACTAAATGGAAATGTCAAATGTTATTCTATAAAGAAAAGATATACCATGATAAATAATAATATTATTTGTATTTAAATATCCATATAACATTACCAAAGTAGACAGAAAATATTCTATTTCTTATTAAAACAGCATACACACATACACACACATATATATCAGAGATGTTTTTGAAATGCCAGATTTTGTTAACAAGCAGCAGAATTAGATAATAAAATATGCCTTCCATATGGTGGAGGGTATGAATGGAGTATATATGGCCTTTGCACTCTATGCTAGTGAAAGTATAAACCCCTATAAAGAGAAATTTGAATAATATGGAAGAAAATTCTATAGGTGTTTATCCTTCACTACAACCATGTTTTTGAAATCTATTTTATTTTAGCAAGCTACATATGTATTTTTTTTGTAGAAATAAAAAAAAATGATACTAAAATTCATATGTCATTTCAAAGGACCTACAATTAACAAAACAAGTCTGAAAAATAAAATGAAGTTGGATGATTAACACTACCTGATTTCAGGAATCATGGTAAAGTTACAGTAATCAAGATAGTATGGTACTGTTAAGATAGAAAAATCAGTGTTCAGAATAGAGTCCAGGAAAAAAGGCCCACACTGATTTTAACATGAATGTGAAAATAATTCAGTAGAGAAAGGATAGTCATTTTTAATAAAGTGGATATTCACCTATAATAAAATGCACCTCAATCCATACCTTGTACCATATACAAAAGTTCACTCAAAATAGATCACAGATGTAAATGCCAAACTTAACACTATAAAAATTATTGAAGAAATCACAAGAGAAAGTCTTCACCACATTAGGTTAAGCAAGACTTCTTAGATATGATAGCTAAAGCATGACCTCTAAAACTACACAAGTACCTACTTTCATATCCATTTTATAGAAAATTGTCCTCTGTACTTACAAATAGAACCCTCAGGAGAGGCTTCTCAGAGGCAAGGACTTCAAATCTTGGCTTTGTATTAAAAAGTGAACACTAATGAGATTCCATTGCCCGCTGTTAGTGTATGTGTGTGTCGGGGTGGGGGGAGGACATATTTGATGCTGCTCCAATAAGATCTGTCGAGACGGTCACTTACTAAAACACATTTATGACTTTTATTTGCCTCTAACTACTTAATAAAAAGGCAAAGCTAATCTCCTGTTTACCTCTCATGGTGCACTGCTATTTGCCAACTTTACAATAAACTATGATTTATCTGAAGCAGTTATGAAATTGATGTGGAGAAGAGAAAAATGCATCTGAGACTTAACTTTGTGATTATTAGTTATTGAGGCTGCCTCCTGTAATTACTTATAGTTTTATTTTAAAGCACTGCTCCATCATTCTTCCTCAATAGTCTTAAAATTAAAAGTTGAGGGGCTTCCTTGGTGGTGCAGTGGTTGAGAGTCCGCCTGCCGATGCAGGGGACACAGGTTCGTGCCCTGGTCCAGGAAGATTCCACATGCCATGGAGCGGCTGGGCCCATGATCCATGGCCGCTGAGCCTGCTCGTCTGGAGCCTGTGCTCCGCAACGGGAGAGACCACAACAGTGAGAGGCCTGCGTACCACAAACAAACAAACAAAAAAATTGAGGCAACCTGATTTCATCAGCTGCTAGCATAGTCACCGGCATTCCACCCCACACTAAATTTCTTTTCCCACTACCTCCAAAGAAATAAGTTGGCTCAAATATTCCCCTCATATCTCTATCTTCTGTATGTAAGAGCACCAGTCTTGGAACAGGTGGGACATTTTCTCTTACTGCTGAACTAGATACTCCACTTTCCCAAGTATCACACCCTTGAAAGTGTGTGTCATGGCATTTCAACCCTCCTTTGAAGGATATGAAATTTCAAATGAAAATCTACAGCTTTTTTCCAATAAATTAAAGAACATTTTGGAACATACTTTGTTTTGTGCACATACTAAACTGTTCCTTCCTGTATCTGTTTAAAGAGCAACAACAAAAGAGATAAAATATATGTACACTAGTATTGTGGTAAGGTACAAAAGAGAAGAGGTATGTTGATTGACTATTACAGCCTACAGTGCTCATTAAATGCATTAATTCCTCCCTTTGATCATCCAGAGTATCTGCAAACATCCATTGAGGTTTTTACCATGTGTCTGGCACTCTGCTAGAAATGAAGGGTAACAGATTAATAAGGCATGAGTCTAGCTTTAAGTAGCTCAGAGTTCACAAAGTTTTCACTCATACTGCCACTCGCAGTGAATTCTCATGGTCTGACTTGCAAAGTGACTCCTTCATTCTCTTTGTTGTAACCCCTGACATGGATTCACAATTATCTACACATCTTTCAGATAGTCACAGCTAAACAATTTTTAAAGAAAGAATACATCTATTTGCAATTCCACTTTGGTTTCAAATTAGGGCACCTCTTTTACTCTGCAGTATTTTGACCTTCCTTCTCTTTTTTCAAATCAACAGAATCAGAAACATCTATATAAAGCCTTTTTAAATTTGTTCACAAAGTAAAGCAAACTCATTGTTGGAACATAGCACAGTGTTCTTTGTGCAAGAGTAGATTTGATTTCTTAGAAGTAAATGGAAAAAAATAAGGGATGGGCCTAATTTTTCTCTAAACAGTTTTCTATTTTGACAATATCTATTTTCATCTCTCTTTAATATAGATGGCATAAAAATAATTATCCTTATATGCTTTACATTCATTATTGGTTTTATATTGGAAAACATCCCAGAAAAGCAAAAAAAAGTCTGTCAATTTACTGAAACAAAACAAAAGGGATGCATTTATTTTCATATGTAATTACTTATTTATTTAGAGAATAAACCTGAGCCTGATGATTGTCTTTTTTGCAGAGGGAAGATACAATCTATTTGAAATAAATACAATATTTATATGATGATAATAGATAATGATATATTAAATGTGAGGTTCTAATTAAAATATTTTTATATTTGTTATTTTTTCTCAATTGATTTCTCAAATAGTTTACCCAAACTAGAGTAAACCACATTTTTCACCGCTTCCCTATGAGATCTTACATTCATAACTGAGGGTCTCCTCTTCTCTTCTCAGGAAAAGAAGCCGAATCCTCATGAAAAGAGCAAACCAAGAATAATACAACCTTTAACTTTAACTCAAAAGTGCTTTGGAGTAGATACTAAGCCAAGGCAAAGGAGAAAAAGGAAAGAGGAAACAAAAGGAGGGGAGGAAGCTGTCCCTGAGAAATTGTGGTCTCAAGTGATGCCCTCCCACAAACGTGACCCAGCGTACACATAGCCTGTGTTGGCAGAGGATGTGCAACCTTTGAAATGTTTTTTGAGATGGGCTCAAATGACTTCCTCTGGAATTTTATAACTAAGTCAGTAACCACCAAGTATCAATGTTTACCAGGATTATGGTAAGTGACATAAAACCTTATCACTGAGAAGCTGTATAAACAGGCTGATATAGATTTCACATGTTAGAATTAACAGTGATTTTAAAGCAAATGTGCTTACCATATTGAAAGCACCAAATAACAAGCTAGAATTTATTATAGGAAATAGAAAGCTATAAAAAGTGGCCAGACTGATGTAAAATAGAACAAAACAGGTATTCTAGAATTTTAACATTTAATAACAAAATTAAAAATCTTACAGGTTATATTTAGAAGTGAAATGATATAGCAGATTGGACTCAGAGTAGAAAGAACCAGTGAACTAGAAGATTATATTAAACTACTCAGAATGCAGCAAAGAAAGAAAAAATAAAAGGTTGACAATACAGAAAAGAAAATAAAAGCCATGAGGATTACAGAAGGAGGATCCAGAATATTCTTGAAATAAGTTCTCTAAATAAAAATATAGAAAGAATATAGTGCTAAGACAAATTTTGAGGAGATAAAAACAGGACATGTGAGTATTAAGAAATGATGTCAAGCTGGAATTCATACATAAATGATTCCTTCTGAGAATGCTATTTAATCCAACCTTCATCCCATTTTCAGAAATTTGTGCTCCTACAATATCTTATGCTTATTGTTAATATAATGCTTATTACAGTTTTTTTTTTTATAATAACCTATTGACTTTTATTTCTTCTGGTTAGATTTTTAACTGAGTTAAGGCAATTCATTTGTTTCTAATTCTTAATTTTAAATGCCTGGCTAAATTTAGGTCACCAAAAAGAATTTAGTTATTATTTGTTTTTTGAATTAATTGACTTCCTCTTGGGACCTATAGCTCTTTTATAGTACAGTGAAACTGCATCCAATTCAATGATTATATTAACTTTTCTGAGCAAATATATTGAAGGCACAATCTGTGGTAGTGTTTTCATTCTCTCTAGGGTCTTTTCTTTATGCACACATTCATTCAAAATTATTTATTGGATACCTACTATGTAATGCATTGTTCTTGATATTGGGGCACTATTTATGACCAATGGACCAATTACATTCTTATTTGTAGTTAAAGATCTAATAAAGTGTGGCAGATAAAAATGTAAGTAACTAAACAAGATAATTTCAGGGAATAATGAGCTCTATGAAGGAAATAAGTAGGGTGATGGGATGTTTGAGGAATGGATACGTTAAAAGGAAAATTCATGTGTTAAGTTCAAAATTTATGTTATAAAGAGAAACAAAAAAGAACAGGGTTTTTTTTCCCTTGTATTATATCCATAACAAATGGCTGTCATAAAAGGCCATGAAAGAATATGTCTCTGGTGTAGGCAATCTCTACAGGACACTTTTGTAGGGCAATATGCAATTTAAATGGATTATAAATGTGAAAAGTCTCAAAATAATATACCTATTCATAAAAGTTATATCAAACACTCAATATATTAATTTCCCTATCTTTACATAAGATTTTAAAACTAACTGAGAATTTTACAGTCTACTTAAGGAGACAGGACTTTTAAAAACTTGTAGCTTGTTATCAATACAGAGCAGTGAGGATATAGACCTAGTATTCAGTCTCATGTGAGTTGACATATTATGTGTTTTAGTCGTGTAGTCTTTGTGGCCCTGCCTATCATTTATTTTTATTCAGGAATGTAGTTTTCTTTCCTTTAATCTCATGTTTTGCCAAACGTCAGAGAAATGATGGTGAAAACACTCTATCAATCACTATGGTAAGAATAGAAGGCATTACCACCTCACCATTCAATTAAGTTACTTTGAGAACTAGACTTCAATTTCTGAAAGGTATAGTAGGGTTACAATGACTACTTCTTTCTTGTAATGTCTCCTTCCAGAGGAGAAGACAGCCAAGTCTTCAGCGATGCTTGTTCAATACTAGACTTCCCGGGCCCTTGTTTTTCTTTGTTTTCACTTTTTAATAATTGGAAAGAAGGAGCCACTTACTTCTAACACATTTCTCCTAGTAGATGACCATTCTGATAAATATTTTGATAAAAAACAAACAGTTGGTATGATGGAGATTTGTGAATTTACATAAGTTGTAACTTTAAATTTATCTTTGAATTTTAAACAACTACGTTTAAAGTTCTCCTTGTCCCCTATCATAAGGTAAAGCGAGGTTGATTCATTTGAATAGAACCTGGTAAGAATTGATATAAAATTAGGTTGTTTTTGACATAGAACATTGTAGGAAGTCAAAATGTACTATTAAAAATATTTTTTCATTGTTGGGAGGAAAATTTAGATGACATTCTGGATACACACTGCGTGCCATAATCATGTTTAATATTAAAACAGTAGAAAGAGGGTGGTCTGTAGTTCTTAGATTTCAAATACACTCTAGCACAATTGTGCTTCAGTAGAAGACACCTATTTGAAAAGCAAATGTAATATGCCTGAAACCAAACTATTTGCATTTCCAGAGTATAAAAATTACTGAAGTGTGCCAATACCTGTGGCAGAACACTTGAGCAAAGTAGAGTTAGTAATGTCATTTATACAAAGACTTTAAAGCAATTTCTGTACATTTTTATTTCATAGGGAAAAGGAGGCACCTTGAGTCAAAGAAAAAAATAATTGAAGATGAGGAAATAATATTGTTAAGAATGAAAGGCAGGGAATAAAGTAAATATATGTAAATCCACAGGGTTCTTTTCCTAAATTGCAACAAGAGTATAAATTGAAGGAGGGTTAGGTAGAGTTTCTAGACTTTTGAAAATATAATTAGTTTTATCATAGTGGTATAAATTTGTATATCCACTAAGTCATTGTAAAACTTTGAGGAGTTTTAAATTGGACACTACTACTTAGAGAAATGTCTAATTCTAGAGCTGCAGGAGAAAAATATAGAAGATGAAACTAAAGTTTCTTATAGTGATAAAAAGAACGAAATATTCCAAAACAAAACAAAACAAAAAAACAAATAAATAATGCTAAAGCATGCCCAAGGAAAGGATACAGGAGAAAATAGAAAGAGTGCCCAATGATCAAAGCTGAAAATTAGAAAAAACAAGCAAACAAATAAAGCAGGAGAAAAACATAATATTATATTATAAACCAAAATATAAAATCCACAAGCTATTATCAATATATATAAATGATGGAATAAAGAAATGAGGGAGAAAGAACATTTCTCTTGTGCAGAAAAATTCCAAATAACTTATGTAGGTTCTCTGCTTTCAACTCTGGAATATAACTCACTCTGTAAATATGGACTGCATATTCTGGCTTCTTTCCAAAGGGTACAATATGGAAAGTGGAAAAAAGAGTAACTTTACAATGGTAAAAAATTAAAAATGCTACTTCAGACAGGTGGCCAAAATCAACATCAACAGTGTTAAGTTATATTGATAGCATGTATCCTTGAAGTGATCTGCTAAAAATTATACTTTATCTTTGTGGTCTTCCTTTGATAAACCAATAAACCCTGTCTAACCATGAGAAAAACATTAGACAAATTGCACCACAGGATCAGCCAACAAAATTCTTCACCAATATTCTTTAAAACTGTCAATGTTATCAAAGACAAAGCAAGTCTGACAAGCTGTAACAACCCTAAGGAGCCTAAATAACATGAGCAATTAGATGTAATACACTATTTTGGAGTTTGACCCTGAAACAGAAAAAGAACATGATGTGAAATCTAAGGAATATATAAAATGTAAATTATAGTTAATACTAGTGTAGCAATATAGGTTTATTAATTGTGTCAAATGTACCAGAGTAATGTAAGATGTTTCAAACTTCTTTAAAATTGCCTTATTCTGCATTAAGTGTAATGTCCAAAATCATGTAACAGATGTTTTCCTTAGACCATCTAAATAATTAATTTTATTTATTTTATTTACTTTTTATTTTTTTTGTGGTACACGGGCCTCTCACTGTTGTAGCCTCTTCCGTTGTGGACCACAGGCTCCGGACACGCAGGCTCAGTGGCCATGGCTCACAGGCCCAGGCGCTCCGCAGCATGCTGGATCTTCCCGGACCGGGGCACGAACCTGTGTCCCCTGCATTGGCAGGCAGACTCTCAACCACTGCACCACCAGGGGAGCCCAAGAATTAATTTTTATTAGAATGATATTTAGATTCCAATGGAGAATAAAGTTATTTTGACTCAACTATACACTTAGGAAACTTCTAATTGGTAGAAAAGATATTTCAGAAGTGCTCTTTATGCAAAACATAGGTAATATACATGGAGTGGTGAAACTAATAAAATTAAGAAACACAAAAATGTCAGTAAAGAACACAAAACCCCAATGGGACAGTAGCAAGACAGTATAATCAATATACCTGCTTAAAGACTGACACATATTATAATAAATAATTATTATATTATTATATTATTTTCTCTCTTCAGAGAGAGAAGAGCTCAAGATGGCAGAGTAAGAGGTTGTAGAGCTTACCTCCCACATGAACACAGCAAAAATACATCTACATGTGGAAAATAAGCACTGAAAATAAGCAGGAGGATTCCTGCACAAACTTGGTGTTAAAGATACACACATATTCAGAAAGGGAGGGAAGAAGAGTGTTTGGGTCAGGACCTGTGTGCCTGGGAGGGACATCAGAGGAAAAAGGAGTTTGCAGGGGTGAATACCCATCCAGGGAGTAAATGAGTTGTGGACTCGGTGTCCCAGCCTTTTGGTCCTAGGCAGAGCAAACAAAGGGCAAAGGACTAAAGATAACTTAAATAAACCAGGATGTAGCTTAAAACATAAAAAGTACAAAAGGAACTATAACTAAAATATACAGTTAAGGGATAAGCATGAAGATATAAAATATGACATCAAAAACATAAACTGTGGGATAAGGGAGTAAAATCTTTTAGAATGTATTTGAACTTAAATGTTTACCAGTTTAAAACAAGTAGATATAATTATGGATTAACAAATAAATGTCAGGGTAACCACAAATCAAAAACCTACAACAGATACGCAAAAATCAAAAAGAAAGGAAGAGAGAGGACTTTCAGGATGGTAAAGGAGTAAGACGTGGAGATCACCTTCCTCCCCACAAATACCTCAGAAATACATCTACATGTGGAGCAACTCCTTCAGAACACCTACTGAACACTGGAAGAAGAACTCAGACTTCCCAGAAGGCAAGAAATTCCCCACATACATGGGTAGGGCAAAAGAGAAAAGGAAAAACAGAAATAAAAGAATATGGATGGGACCTGCACCTCTGGGAGGGAGCTGTGAAGGAGGAAAAGTTTCTATATACTAGGAAGCCCCTTCACTGGCAGAGGGAGGGGGCGGCAGGGGGAAGCTTCAGAGCCATGGAGGAGAGTGCAGGAACAGGGGTGTAGAGGGCAAAGCAGAGAGATTCCCACACAGAGGATTGGTGCCGACCAGCACTCACTAGCCTGAGAAGCTTGTCTGCTCACCTGCTGGGGCAGGTGGGGGTTGGGAGCTGAGGCTTTGGCTTAGGAGGTCAGATCTCAGGGAGAGGACTGGAGTTGGCTGCATGAACACAGCCTGAAGGGGGCTAGTGCATCACAGCTAGCCTGGAGGGAGTCTGGAGAAAAGTCTGGACCTGCCAATGAGGCAAAATATAATTGTTTCGGAATGCACGAGGAGAGGGGATTCAAAGAACAGCTTAAACGAGCTCCAGGAAAGGGCACAAGCCATGGCTATCAGCACGGACCCCAGAGATGGGCATGAAATGCTAATGTTGCTGCTGCAGCCACCAAGAATCCTGTGTGCAAGCACAGGTCACTAACCACACATCCCCTCCCAGGAGCCTGGGCAGCCTGCCACTGCCAGGGTCCCATGATGCAGGGACAACTTTACTGGGAGAACACACAGCACACCTCAGAGAGTTGCAAAGCCACACTGGCCTCTGCCACCAATGCTCACCCTGCATTCTGTACACCTCCTTCCCCACGGCCTGAGTGAGCCAGAGCTCCCTAATCAGCAGCTACTTTAACCCTGTCATGTCTGTGTGGGGAACAGATGCCCTCAGGTGACGTACACACAGAGGCTGGGGCAAATCCAAAGCTGAACATCAGGAGCTGTGTGAACAAGGAAGAGAAAGGGAAATTTCTCCCAGCAACCCAGGAGCAGTGGATTAAATCTCCATAATCAACTTGATGTACCCTGTATCTGTGGAATACCTGAATAGACAACAAATCATCCCAAACTTGATGCAGTGGACTTTGGGAACAACTGTAGACTTGGGGTTACCTTTCTGCATCTAGTTTGTTTCTGGTTTTATGTTTTCTTCATTTAGTATTTAAAACCTATTATCATTGGTACATTTGTTTATTGATTTGGTTGCTCTCCATTTTTTTTTTAATATATATTTTTTTTTTTCCCTTTTTCTCATTTTGTGAGTGTGTATGTGTATGCTTCTTTGTGTGATTTTATCTGCACAGTTTTGCTTTACCTTTTGTCCAAGGGTTCTGTCTATCTGGTTTCTTTTTAGGGTCTTTTTGGTTTAGTTCTTAGCACATCTTATCATTGGTGGATTTATTTTTTTTTCTGGTTTGGTTGCTCTCTACTTTCTTTCTTCATTGTAATTACTTTTAAAATTTTTTTAATAATATATTTTTTCTTTTTAATAAATTTATTTATTTTTTTTTCCATTTTTCTTTTTTTTTTTTCCTCCCTTTTCTTCTGAACAGTGTGGCTGGCAGGGCCTTGTAGCTCCAGCCAGGTGACAGACCTGAGCATCTGAGGTGAGAGAGCTGAGTTCAGGACAATGATACATCCGAGACCTCCTGGCCCCATGTAATATCAAATGGCAAAATCTCACCCAGAGATCTCCATCTCAATGCTAAGACCCAGCTCCACTCAATGACCAGCAAGCTCCAGGGCTACACACCCTATGCCAAAAAACTAGCAAGACAGGAATACAACCCTAACCATTAGTAGAGAGGCAACTTAAAATCATAATAGGTTCTCAGACACACCAAAACACACCACCGATTGCGATCCTACCCAACAGAGAGACAAAATCCAGCCTCAACCACCAGAATACAGGCACTAGTCTCCTCCACCGGAAAGGTGACACAACCCACTAAACCAACGTTACCCACTGGGGGCAGACATTAAAAACAATGGGAATTATGAACCTACAGAATGTGAAAAAGAGACCACAAACACAGTAAGTTAAGCAAAATGAGAAGACAGAGAAATACATAGCACATGAAGGAACAAGGTAAAAACCCACCAGACCAAACAAAAGAAGAGGAAATAGGTATTCAACCTGAAAATCACTTCAGAGTAATGATAGTAAAGATGATTGAAAATCTTGGAAATAGAATGGAGAAAATACAAGAAACGTTTAACTGGAAACTAAAAGAACTAAAGAGCAAGCAAACAATGATGAACAACAAAACAACTGAAATTAAAAATTCACTAGAAGAAATCACTAGCAGAATTACTGAGGCAAAAAAACGGATAAGTGACCCGAAAGATAAAATAGTGGAAATAACTACCACAGAGCAGAATAAAGAAAAAAGAATGAAAAGAATTGAGGACAGTCTCCGAGACCTCTGGGAAAACATTAAGTGCACCAACATTCAAATTATAGGGGTCCAAGGAGAAGAAGAGAAAAGAAAAGGGACTGAGAAAATATTTGAAGAGATTATAGTAGAAAACTTCCTGAATGTGGAAAGGGAAATAGATAATTAGGTCCAGGAAGGGCAGAGAGTCCCACACATGATAAATCCAAGGACAAACATGTCAAGACACATATTAATCAAACTATCAAAAATTAAATACAAAGAAAATATATTAAAAGGAGCAAGGGAAAAGCAACAAATAACATAAAAGGGAATCCCCATAAGGTTAACAGCTGATCTTTCAGCAGAAACTTTGCAAGCCAGAAGGGAGGGCAGGACATATTTAAAGTGATGAAAGAGAAAAAACTACAACTAAGATTACAATACCCAGCAGGATCTCATTCAGATTTGAGAAGGCAGACAAGCAAAAACTAAGACAATTGAGCACCAGCAAACCAGCTTTACAACAAATGAAAAAGGAAATTCTCTAGGCAGGAAACACAAAAGAAGGAAAAGACCTACAGTAACAAATCCAAAACAATTATGAAAGTGGTAATGAGAACATACATATTGATAATGACCTTACATGTAAATGGATTAAATGTTCCAACCAAAAGACATAGACTGGCTGAATGGATACAAAACAAAGACCTGTATATATGTTGTCTACAAGAGACTCACTTCAGACCTAGGGACACATACAGACTGAAAGCAAGGGGATGGAAAAAAATATTCCATGCAAACGGAAATCAAAAGGAAGCTGAAATAGCAATACTCATATCAGACAAAATAGGCTTTAAAATAAAGACTATTACAAGAGACAAAGAAGGACACTACATAATGATCAAGGGATCAATCCAAGAAGAAGGTATAAAATTGTAAATATTTATGCACCCAACAAAGAAGCACCTCAATACATAGGCAAATGCCAACAGACATAAGGAGAAATTCACAGTAACACAATAATAATAGGGGACTTTAACACCCTATATACACCAATGGACAGATCATTAAAAATGAAAATAAATAAGGAAACACAAGCTTTAAATGACACATTAGAAAGATGGATTTAACTGATATTTATAAGACATTCCACCCAAAGAAACAGAACACATTTTCTTCTCAAGTGCTCATGGAAAATTCTCCAGGACAGGACATATCATGGGTCACAAATCAAGCCTTGGTAAATTCAGAAAATTTGAAATCGTATCAAATATCTTTTTGGACCACAATGCTATGAGACTAGATATCAATTACAGAAAAAGAATCTGTAAAATATACAAACATATAGAAGATAAACAATACACTACTAAATAACCAAGAGATCACTGAAGAAATGAAAGAGGAAATAAAAGAATACATAGAAACAAATGACAATGAAAACATGATGACAATGAAAACCTATGGATGCAGCAAAAGAAGTTCTAAGAGGGAAGTTTATAGCAATACAATCCTACCTCAAGAAACAAGAAACATCTCACATAAACAACCTAATCTTACACCTAAAGCAATTAGAGAAAGAAGAAAAAAACAACAAAAACAACAACCCAAAATTAGCAGAAGCAAAGAAATCATAAATTTCAGATTAGAAATAAACCAAAAAGAAATGAAGGAAATGATACCAAAGATCAATAAAACTAAAACTGGTTCTTTGAGGAGATAAACAAAAGTGATAACCCATTAGCAAAACTCATCAAGAAAAAAAGAGAGAAGACTCAAATCAATAGAATTAGAAATGAAAAAGGAGAAGTAACAACTGACCATGCAGAAATACAAAGGATAATGAGTGATTACTAGAAGCAACTATATGACAATAAAATGGAAACCTGGAAGTAATGGACAAACTCTTAGAAAAGCACAACCTTCCAAGACTGAACCAGGAAGAAATCAAAAATATAAACAGACCAATCTCAAGCACTGAAATTTAAACTGTGTTTAAAAATCTTCCAACAAATAAAAGCCCAGGACCAGATGGTTTCACAGGCGAATTCTATCAAATTTTAGAGAAGAGCTAACACCTATCCTTCTCAAACTCTTCCAAAATATAGCACAGGGAGGAACACACCCAATTTATTCTATGAGGCCATCATCACGCTGATACTAAAACCAGACAAAGATGTCACAAAAAAAGAAAGCTACAGGACAATATCACTGATGAACATAGATGCAAAAATCTTTAAGAAAACACTAGCAAACAGAATCCAACAGCACATTAAAAGGATCATACACCATGATCAAGTGGGGTTTATCCCAGGAATGCACGGATTCTTTAATATACGCAAATCAATCAATGTGATAAACCATATTAACAAATTGAAGGATGAAAAACATATAATCATCTCAATAGATGCAGAAAAACCATTTGACAAAATTCTACACCCATTTTGATAACAACCCTGCAGAAAATATGCAGAGAGGGAACTTACTTCAACATAATAAAGGCCATATAAGACAAACCCACAGCCAACATCATTCTCAATGGTGGAGAAACTGAAACCATTTCCACCAAGATCAGGAAAAAAAACAAGTTTGCCCACTCTCACCAATAGTTTTCAACATAGTGTGGAAGTTTTAGCCACAGCAATCCCAGAAGCAAAAGAAATAAAAGGAAACCAAATTGCAAAAGAATAAATAAAACTGTCACTCTTTTCAGATGACATGATACTATACATAGAGAATCCTAAAGATGCTACATGAATACTACTGGAGGTAATCAATGATTTTGGTAAAGTAGCAGGATAAAAAATGAATGCACAGAAATCTCTTGCATTCATAAACACTAATGATGGAAAATCTGAAAGAGAAATTAAGGAAACACATCTACCATTGCAACAAAATGAATAAAATGCCTAGGAATAAACCTATCTAAGGAGACAGAATACCTCTATGCAGAAAATTATAAGACACTGATGAAAGAAATTAAAGATGATACAAACAGATGGAGAGATATACCGTGGTTTTGGATTGGAAGAATCAACATTGTGAAAATGACTATACTACCCAAAGCAATCTACAGATTCAGTGCAATCCCTATGAAACTACCAATGACAGTTTTCACAGAACTAGAACAAAAATTTTCACAATTTGTATGGAAACACAAAAGACCCCAAATAGTCAAAGCAATCTTGAGAAAGTAAAATGTAGCTAGAGGAATCAGGCTTCCTGACTTCAGACTATACTAAAAAGCTACAGTAATCAAGGCAGTATGGTACTGGCACAAAAACAGAAATACAGATCAATGGAAAAGGATAGAAAGCCCAGAGATAAACCCACGCACACATGGTCACCTTAACTTTGATAAAGGAGGCAAGACTATACAGTGGAGAAAAGGCAGCTTTTTCAATAAGTGATGCTGGGAAAACTAGAAAGCTCCATGTAAAAGAATGAAATTAGAACACTCCCTAACACCATACACAAAAATAAACTCAAAATTGTTTAAAGACCTAAATGTAAGCCTAGACACTATAAAACTCTTAGAGGAAGACATAGACAGAACACTCTATGACATAAATCATAGCAAGATCCTTTTTGACCCATCTCCTAGAGAAATGGAAATCAAAACAAAAATTAAAAAATGGGACTTAATGAAACCTCAAAACTTTTACACAACAAAGGAAACCATAAACAAGATGAAAAGATCACTCTCAGAATAGGAGAAAATATTTACAAATGAAGTAACTGACAAAGGATTAATCTCCAAAATTTACAAGCAGTTCATGCAGCTCAATATCAGAAAAACAAACAACCCAATCCAAAAATGGGCAGAAGACTTAAATAGGCATTTCTCCAAAGATATACAGATTGCCAAAAAATACATGATAAGATGCTCAACATCAGTAATCATTAGAGAAATACAAATCAAAATTACAATGAGGTATCACCTCATACCAGTCAGAATGGCCATCATCAAAAACATCTAGAAATAAATGCTGGAGAGGGTGTGGAAAATGTAATCCTCTTGCACTGTTGTTGAGAATGTAACTTGATACAGCCAGTATGGAGAACACTATGGAAGTTCCTTAAAATACTAAAAATAAAACTATCATACACCCAGCAATCCCACTCATGGGCATATACCCTGAGAAAACCATAATTCAAATAGAGCCATGTACCACAGTGTTCATTGAAGCTCTATGTACAATAGCCAGGACATGAAAGCAACCTAATTGTCCATTGAGAGATGAATGGATAAAGCAGATGTGGCACATATATACAATGGAATATTACTCAGCCATAAAATAGAAAAACAAATAACGTACATTAACACATATATATGGAACCAAAACCAAACAAAAAAATGGTTCTGAAGAACCTAAGGGCAGGACAGGAATAAAGATGCAGATGTAGGGAATGGACTTGAGGACATCCGGAGGGGTAAGGGTAATCTGGGATGAAGTGAGAGAGGGGAATGGAGATATATACACCACCAAAGTAAAAGATATAGTTAGTGGCAAGCAGCCAAATAGCACAGGGAGAGAAGCTCAGTGCTTTGTGTCCCCCTAGAGGGGTGGGATAGGGACTGTGGGAGGGAGATGCAAGAGTGAAGGGATATGGTGGTATGTGTATATATATAGCTGATTCACCTTGCTATACAGCAGAATCTGTCACACCAGTTTAAAGCAATTATACTCTAATAAAGAAGTTAAAAAAAAGAAGGAACACAGTATACTACTAAAAAAGTCTTGAAACTACAAGGTCAGAAACAAAAAGAAGCAATGAACAGAAGTGTTCTACAAAAACAACCAAAAAAATGTAATAAAATGGCAATAAGTACATAACTATAAATAATTATTTTAAATATCAATGGACTATATGCTCCAGTCAAAAGATGTTTTGTGTTTATTTGGATGAAAAACAATATGCTGTCTATGGGAGACTCATTTCAAGGCGAATGACACATAGAGATGGAAAGTGATGGGATGCAAAAAGATATTTCTTTCAAACAGAAATGACAAGAAAGCTAGGGTTTTCTTTTATGTCATATGAGATAAAATAGACTTTAAAGCAAAGGCTTTAACATAAGACAAAGAATGGTATTACATAATGATAAACAGACCAATACAAGAAGAGAATATTATATTCATTAACATATATGCACCCAATACAGGAGAATCAAAATATATAAAGCAAATACTAAAAGATATAAAGGGAGATATTGATAGTAATATAATAAGAGCTAAGAACTTTAACACTCCTATTACATCAATGACAGATCACCCAGACAGAAAGTCAATAAGACTACAGTGGTCTTAGATGATAGAAAAGCCAGTTCTACTTCATGGATAGCTACAGGCATTATATCCATAAACAGCATAATATACATTCTTCCTAAGTGCACATGGAATATTCTCCAGTATAAATCACATGCTAGGCCACAAAACAAGTCTCAACATTGTTAAGGGGATAGAAATTATATCAAGCATTTTTTCCCCAAACAAAATGGTATAAAAAGAGAAATCAACTACAGAAAGGAACATGGGAAAAGAACAAACACTTGGAGACCAAAAAACTTGTTACTAAAGAACCAGTGGCTCACTGAAGAAATCAGGGAGAAAATCAGAAAATACCTTGAGGCAAATGAAGATGAAAACACAACACTCCAAATCTATGGGTTGCAGCAAAAACAGTTCTAAGAGGAAATATATCAATGAAGCCCTTCTTCAAAAAACAAGAAAAATCCCAAATAAACAACATAACCTACCACCTAAAAGAATTAGTAAAGGAAGAGCAAACAAGGCCCCAAGTCAGCAAAAGAAAGGAAATAATAAAGATCAGAGAGAAAATAAATAAAATCAATGAAACCAGGAGCTGTTTTTTCCAAAGGATAAACAAAATTGATAAAGCTTTAGCCAGGCTCACCAAGAGGAAAAGAGAAAGGAACCAAATTAAACAAGTAAGAAATAAAACAGGAGAAATAACAATCTACACCATATAGGTAAAAAAATCATCACAGAATACTACAAATAGTCACAACCTAGAAGAAATGGACACCTTTCTAGAAACAAGCAGACTTCCATGACTGAATGAAGAAGATACAAACAATTTGACCAGACTGATCACTAGTAGTGAAGTTGAATTTGTAATGAAAAAATTCCCAGCAAACAAAATATGACTATCAGCTGCCTTCATAGAGGAATTCTACCAAACATATAAATAAGAGCTTATAACTATCCTTCTCAAACTATTCTAAAAAATTGCAGAAGACAGAAAACTCCTAAATACATTCTACAAAGCCACCATTACTCTTTGGTCTGATACCAAAATCAGACAAAGCCACTGCAAAAAAAGAACATTACAGACCAATATCTCTGAT
This sequence comes from Lipotes vexillifer, assembly GCF_000442215.2. Taxonomy (NCBI): domain Eukaryota; kingdom Metazoa; phylum Chordata; class Mammalia; order Artiodactyla; family Lipotidae; genus Lipotes; species Lipotes vexillifer. The sequence continues at coordinate 1,707,450 of NW_006794736.1, read as the reverse complement.
GAATATTAATGCAAAAATCCTCAACAAACCAAATCCAACAATATATAAAATGCATCATCCACTGTGATCAAGCTAGATTTATTCCAGGGTCACAAGGATGTTTCAACATTCACAAATCAATCAACATGATGCACTATATAAACAAAAGGAAGGGTAAAAACCACATGATCCTCTCAATAGATGTAGAAAAAGCATTCAACAAATTTCAACATCCGTTCATGATAGAAACTCTCATCAAAATGGTTATAGATGGAACATATCTAAACATACTAAAGGCCTTTTTGGACAGACCCACAGCCAATAACATACTCAATGGTGAAAAGTTGAAAACCTTTCCTCTAAATTCAGGAGCAAGACAGGAAAGTCCACTCTCACCACTTCTATTTAACATAGTATTGGAAGTCCTAGCCACAGCAATCATACAAGAAAGAAAAAAAGAAAAGAAAAGCCATCCAAAATTGGAAGGGAAAAGGTAAAACTGTCATTATTTGCAGATGATGTGATACTTTATATAAAAAATACTAAATTCCCCACTCCCAAAATATTAGAACTAATAAATAAATCTATTGAATAATGAACCATCAAAAAGTAAAAGATACAATCCCATTTAAGATGACATCATAAGGAATAAAACACCTAGAAACAAACTTAACCAAGGAGGTGAAACACCTATACTCTGAAGACTATAAAACACTAATGAAATAAATTGAAGATGATACAAAGAAATAAAAAAGGTATCCCATGTTTTTGGATTGGAAGCATTAACATTGTTAAAATGGTCATACTAACCAAGACAATCTACAGGTTTAATTCATTCCTGTCAAAATACCAATGGCATTTTTCACAGAGCTAGAACAAATAATCCTAAAATTCATATGGAACAAAAACTACCCTGCATTGCCAAAATAATCTTGGGAAAAAGAATATAGCTGAGGGTATCACCCTCCCATACTTCAGACTATACTACAAAGCTACAGTAGGCAAAACAGTGTGGTACTGGCATAAAAACAGACACAAATATTTATGGAACAGAATAGAGAGATCAGAAATAAACCCACACACTTATGGCCAATTAATTTATGACAAGATGCCAAGAATATACAATGGAGAAAATACAGGTTCTTCAACAACTGGTGCAGGAAAAACTGGACTGCAACATGTAAATCAATGCAATTAGAACATTACTTCATACCATACACAAAAATAAGCTCAAAATAGATTAAAGACCTAAATGTAAGACCTGAAACTGTAAAACTCCTAGCAGAGAACATAGGCAAAACACACGTTGACATAAATTGTAGAATTTTTTTTTTAGATCTGTCTCCTAAAGCAAAATAAATCAAAGTAAATATAAACAAATGGAATATAATTAATCTTAAATGCTTTTGCACAGCAAATAAAACCATTGACAAAACAAAAACCAAAGTACAAAATGGGAGAAAATTCTTGCAAATGATATGACCAGCAAAGGGCTGATATCTAAAAATATATAAACAGCTCATACAATTCAGTATCAAAAAAACAAACAACTCAGTCCAAAAATGGGCAGAAGACATGAATAGATATTTTTCCAACAAGACATAAATGGCTAGCAGGTACATGAAAAGATGCTCAACAATACTAATTATTAAAAAAATGCTCATCAAAACTATGAGGTACCACCTCACACCTGTCAGAATGGCCATCATCAAAATGTCTACAAATTACAAATGTTGGCAAGGATGTGGAGAAAAGGGAATCCTTGCTCACTATTGGTGAAAATGTAATTTGGTGCAGCCGCTATGAAAAACAGTATGGAGATTCCTCAAAAAACTAAAAATATGATCCAGCAATTCCACTCCTAGGTATATGTCTGGGAAAAAACAAAAACTCTAATTCAAAAAGATATAGGTACCCCAATGTTCAGAGCAGCAGTATTTACAATAGCCAAGATATGGGAGTAATCCAAATGTCCATTCACAGACAAATAGATAAAGAAATATGGGATATATATATATATATATATATATATATATATATAACTCTAATTCAAAAAGATATAGGTACCCCAATGTTCAGAGCAGCAGTATTTACAATAGCCAAGATATGGGAGTAATCCAAATGTCCATTCACAGACAAATAGATAAAGAAATATGGGATATATATATATATATATATATATATATATATATATATACACACACACACATACACAAAGGAACATTACTTGAGCATAAAAAAGAATGAAATTCTGCCATTTGCAGTAATGTGGATGAACCATGATAATATTATGCTTAGTGAAATAAGCCAGATAGAGAAATATAAATACTGTATGATTTTGCTTATATGTGGAATATAAAAGATAATACAAATGAGTATATGCAAAACAGAAACAAAGTCACAGATATAAAAAACAAATTAATGGTTATCAAAGGGCAGGGGGAAGAGGGGCAAATTTGGAGTATGGTATTTAGAGATATAAACTACTATATATAAATTAGATAAGCTACAAGTATATATTGTATTGCACAGGAAATTATAGCCATTATTTTATAATAACTTTCAACTGAGTATAATCTGTAGAAATACTGAATCCTTACACTGTACACCTGAAATTATAAAATATTGTAAATTAACTATGCTTCAGTTTAAAAAAAAAGAATTTCTTTCAAAAAAAATAAAACAAAACAGAGAAAGAAAAAGAAGTGTTCAGAGGAACAAGTGATGAGAGTGTGGGATTTTCATGGGAAGCATTATCCTGATAAGATCTTGTTGATTGTCCCCTTAAATCTGGGTAGAATTAATCAAGTGGAATGAGAAAAAAATAAGGAAAGAAGCAAAGAAAAAAACAAACACCTTTCCAGATAGGCAGAATTGCATGAGCAAAGGCCACTAAAATAACTCAACAAAAAAGGGAGTTTGTTAGAGTGTTTGTTAGAGGGTGCAGGTAGGGGCAGTATGTCTTAAATAATGTTGTGTATATTTTGGAAGCTATTTTACAGAAGACCTTGGGTGTTACAAATGAAAGTATATATAACAAATGGAAAACACTGAATCATGTTGTAATTATCCATAATCTGTTGTACGCTGAATTTTTTTAACCACTTTTCACTCCGTTCTATTGTATAACTGCAAACTACGTACATAAGTGTACTTTGAGGTAATTTCACCTCTGTATTTATATGAATACATCTTTAATGCTATAGCATAGCATTTATATGTAAGGGCAATGAGTAAACCAACATTGATATGTCTATGATAAGCATATATTTATGACAATGATAAGCTTAGTTTAAAATTTCTTATTTGAAGCCTTGTTTATAAATTTTTTAAAAATGATCTCCACATTTCAAAACCGTCAGCATTATTCTCTAACATCTGTAGAGAGTGCCCTTGATTCTCCTGAGTATAAGAGATATCTTATCTCATTAGGATTTCCTGGGTGGGTGAATGGATTGTAGAAATATAAACTGACTATTAAACTCATTATAAATGACTTTCAAACAACTCATCCCCGTAAAATAAAATATATCACCTAAAAGAATATTAAGTACCATGTAGGCCTTTATAAATTTCCATTCTAATTAATGTTCATGTATTTACTGACCAAAATTAGATAGCAGTAAGTTCCAATGGCTTTTCAATTGAGTGAAAGAGATATAATGAGAAAGAGAGAAAGAGAGAGAGACAGATTCTGAATTTTTTCCATGAGACAGATTATGTGAACTTTAGAGCTCAATTATCTTGCTCATCTCCACCTATGCAAACATTTACATTCTTAAAGTCTTGGTTTAAATAAATGCAACCTCTTCAGGGGAATTTAAAACGTACAGAGTTACAAAACTGAGGTATGTTTATCCAGTTCTACCAAGAATCACTTAAGTAAGTTTGAGCAAGACATCCCTATGCTTCGATCTCTGAGCCGGTAGAAACTAGGATCAAGTTCTCTTGCATATAACAGTTATTATGGAGATTCAATATATACTTAATTATTTTGTTGTCTTGCTATCCATACTTTACCATACAAAATATATTTTTACCTTTGCTTCCTAATCTAAGTAGTTTTCTAGTCTTTCTAAATTCCAAGCCTATGATGATTTCCATAATGACTTTTTTAAGGGGTTTGGAGCCTTTTGCAAAGACTTTCTGAAAGCATATGAAATGACATTTATTCACTTTTATTTTATAGATTTAATTTTTTTTAAGTTTCCAATAAAGTCATTTTTATATATGTATATACAAACATGTATTCAAGTATGTGTACGTGTGTATGTAATACATGTAGGTCCATATATATATATGTGTGTGTGTGTGTGTGTGTGTGTGTGTGTGTGTGTGTATATGTTATATATATATATATATATATATATATATATATATATATGTTAATATAGATACCTCCATTTATATCTCTATCTACCTGGGATGTAATTTTTAAAGTTTTTGTCTTCTTGAGCTATTGTAAATATTATGAGTCATATTAATAACATAAGAGGTCCCAAGAACAATTGTCATTTGTAGCAGCAGCTTATTCTTATTTGACAATTTTTGCTGCAATTTAATTATTGTTGCCATCTATTATTTTGACCTGCATATCTCCAGGAATAGTGATTTTTTTGCATTAACTCATATTTAAATGGACTCTATTCTGTCTAAATGTTGTGCCTCTGCCCTATTTGGCTGTTCTATTTAGGTCACTGATGTTTTATCACTCTCCCCCCCAACCAAAATGTATAAACTACTGTAGAGAGATTGAATAATCTGCCTGAATTCACCAAATCAAGTTAAGAGGTATGAGATGATATATTAAAGATCAAATATTTTCTGCAATCATAGTTGAGCATTTCTATCACATAAGTGGATTTTCCAGCTGTTCCTCTGTCTATTATTTATGGCATTTACTATAACAAGCTTTTCTTTTATCTTTTTAATAAATTGTGGCATATTTAAATTAATATTGTGCAGATATTTACTCTGCCAGTGAGCCATTAGGTACAGAAATTGACCAATGCTTATATAAATGCCTAAAATCTATTTACTAAGCATGGTCATAGAAGACATTACCATCATGCTCTAGGTTTACAACCAAATTAGATTTACTGAAAAGCAATGCAGAGACTTAGCTAGAGACATGCAGATGAGAAAATGCCTAGTAGGCTCAAGAGTAGTAAAAATGTCTGAAGAATCATACACTAATGTTTTTCCACAATAAATGAAGCACTTAATTCTTTTCTCTGTGTAATTTGAAAATGTATCCTTCCAGTTTGTAGCTTGCCTTTTCATTCTTTTAACAGTGAAAGAAGCACTGATGCTTTACTTATAATAAATTCTAATTTGTTGATATTTTTATGAATTTTTTTCAGTATCACATCTGAGGAATCTTTGCCCATTGAGGTGATTGTTTTAGTCATTACTTCAGAGAAACAGAAAGGATGTGTGAATATACAAATATATATACATATACATACAATAACTTGGGAATTATTCCCATAATTTCATACTTCTGAAAATTTTCTCATGGAGTTGATATAATTTCTTCCTTAATTGCTTGGTAGAATTCAATGGAATTATCTGGAATGGAAATTTTCTTTATGGGAAGAATTTTAACTATAATTTTATTCCATTTATAAATATATGCTATACTGGTTATATTTATATACATATTTCTTTTAAAGCCAGTTTTAGTAGTTTCTCTTTCAAGAAATGTTTTCCATTTTTTTAAGTTGTCAAATTTATTGATATACAATTTTAATAACATTTCTTCACTTAATATCTAAAATATGTAAGATATAAATATATCTAAAATATATATAGTATACAATAGAAAAATATATAACATATACATAAAATATTAAAAATCTCAAAAATATCACCACATAGGGCTTCCCTAGTGGAGCAGTGGTTGAAAGTCTGCCTACCGATGCAGGGGACAGGGGCTCATGCCCCGGTCCGGGAGGATCCCGCATGCCGCGGAGCGGCTGGTCCTGTGAGCCATGGCCACTGAGCCTGTGTGTCCAGAGCCTGTGCTCCTCAATGGGAGAAGCCACAACAGTGAGAGACATGTGTACCACAAAAAATAAATAAATGAATATCACCACATACACTCCTGACACTGGTAAATTGTATCTTCTCTCTCTTTTTCTTGATCAATCAGCTATAGGTTTATCAACTTTGTTGTGCAACACCAAAAACTAGATTTTGATTTCATTAATCTATTTCTTTATCATACATTTACTTTATTGATTTCTGATCTGATCTTCATTTTTTCCTTTGTGTACTGACTTTGAATATAATTTCCTCTAGAATCTCCTGTATCTTTAAGATGACAATGAAAAGACACAAATTTGAGATTTCTATTTCTAAAATAGCCATCTAGTACTATAAACTTTCTTGTAAGTACAATTCTGGGAGTATTCCACAATTTTAACTAATTATGTTTTTTTTTCACTACTAAATTATTTTTAATATGCCTATCAAATTCTCATTTAACTTATGAATAACTTTAATTGTATTATTTAGTTACCAATATTTGGGTATTTTCCAGAGACCTTTCAGTTATTGACTTCTAAATTAATTTCCTTATGTTTATAGAACATACTTCAAGGTCTTTAAGATATGTTTATGACCAAATGTAATCTACCCTGGTGAAATGCTTCATATTCCCTTGAAATGTGCTGTTTTTTTAGGTGGAGTGTTTTTTACATGTCAGATATGTAAAATTGAAGAACACAATTATACTGATTTTCTGTTCCAAACAAAAGAATTAGGAAAAACAGAACTTCCTGAAAAAGAGATGTGATTTATCTAATACAGAGTTGAAAATAACATTCCTGCAGATATTTACAAAGTCAGGAGAACAATGCAAGAAGAAAGTGAGAATTTCAACAAAGAGATGGAAAATATTAAAAAGTAACAATCAGAAATCACAGAGCTAGAGAGTACAATAATTGAACTGAAACATTCAATATAAGGGTTGAACAATAGACCAGATCAAGCAGAAGAAAGGATCAACAAACTCAAAGACAAGGCAGTGGCTTTCATCCAATTAGAGGAGCAAAAAGAAAAATATAGTGAAAATAGCTTAAGGGACACTATCAAGAAGATCAATATGGGCATTGTAGGTGTGTAGAAGAAGAAGAAAAGATAAAGAAAGGGTCAAAAACTTTATTCAAAGAAATGATGGCTGAAAAATTCTCTAACCTCAGGAAAGAAGCACACAGCCAGATCCAGAATCCAAGAGCTCTAAATAAAATAAATATAAAGAGATCCACACCAAGACACATTAAATTGTTAAAAGTTAAACACAAGAAGAAATCTTAAAAGAAGGAAGAAAAGAACACCTTGTTACATACAAGGAAACCCCCATAAGACTGTAAGCATAATTTTCAGCAGAAACTCTATGGTACAGAAGGGAGCAACATGACATATTCAAAGTACTCAAAGAAAAGAAACTGCCAACCAAAAAAATAAATCTACTCAGCAAAACTGTCCTTCAGAATTGAAGAAGAGGTAAATAGTTTTCCAGACAAGCAAAAGCTGAAGTAATTCATCACTATTAGAGTAGTCTTAGAAGAAATGTTACTGGGGCTTCTTCAAGATGAAATGAAATTATGCTTATTAACAACAGAAAAAATATATGAAAGTATAAAACTTCTTATCAAAAATTTTGGTAAAAGTAAATATATGTCAAATTCAGAATACTCCAATGTCATAATGGTGGTGGGTAAACTACTTATAAGTCTAGTATGAAGATTATAAAAACAAAAGTATTAAAAATAACTACAGCTACAGTTAGATGTTAATGGATACAAAATGTAAAAGTATGTAAATTATGACATCCAAAACATAAAAGAAAGGGCAAATGAAAGGGTAGAGGTTTTGTGTGCATTCAAAGTTAATTTTTTTCTCAGCTTAAAATAGACTATAGAAATATAAGTTGTTTTATGTAAGCCTCATGGAACCACAAAGCAAAAAAATATATACTAAATACATACAAAGGATAAACAGAAAAATAATCAAAACATCAGGCATCCTTTCTGGTCTCAAGGGTTTGAAACTGGAAAACAATTACAAATAGAAACTTAGAAAATTCAAATATATGTGGAAATTAAACAACATGCTCCTGAGCAACCAGTCTGTCAAAGAAGAATTCAAAAAAGAAATGAGATACCTGGTGGCAAAGGAGAATGGAAACAAAACATAAGAATGTAGCAAAAGCCGTTCAATCAGGAAAATTTATAGAGATAAATGCCTACATTAAGTAAAAAGAAAGATCTTATACAACTAATTTGACACATCAAGGAACTAGAAAAATAAGAACATACCAAGCTCAAAGTTAGCAGAAAGAAGGAAACAAGTATCAGAGAGGAAATAAGTGAGAAAGTGGCTAAAAGAGAGTAGAAAAATCAATGAAACTCAGAGTTTTTTTAAATGGTGAACAAAATAGACAAAGGTTTACCTAGATTTACCAAGAAATAAAGAAACAGGACTCAAATAACTAAAATTATTAAATGAAAGAGGAGACATCACAACTGATACCACACAAATACAAAGGATCATGAAAGACAGTTATGAATAATTATATGCCAACGAATTGGACAGTGTGGAAAAGATGGATAAATTTCCAGAAACAGACAACTACCAAGACGGAATCATGAAAAAATAGAAGCTCTGAACAGACCAATTACTACTAAGGAGATTAAATCAATAATCGAAAACTTCCAAAAAAAGAGAATTCTAGAAACAGTTTCACTGCTGAATTCTCCGAAATATTTAAAGAAGAATTAATACCAATCATTCTCAAACTCTTCCAAGCATAGAAGAGAAGAGAACATCCCAAATTCATTGTATTAGGCCATAATTACCCTGATACCAAAGCCAGGCAATGTCACTATAAGAAAAGAAAAATTATAGTTCTATATCTCTAATGAACATAGAGGCAAAACTCTTCAACAAAATATTAGCAAACCAATTCAACAGCAACTTAAATGGATCTTTCACCATGATCAAGTGGAATTTATCCCTGGGTTGTGAGGATGATTCAAAGTTCACAAATCAATCACTGTGATTCATAACATTAAGAAACTGAAGGATAACTCTCATATGATCATCTCAATAGATGCAGAAAAAGCATTTGACAAAGTCAACATTATTTCAAGATTTATCTCTCAACAAGCTGTGTTTAAAAGGAATGTAATTCAACATAATGAAGGCCATATACAACATACCCAAAGAAAAACATCATACTCAATGGTAAAAAGCTGAAATCTTTCCCTCTAATATCAGAAACAAGAAAAAAGTGCCCCCTCTTGTCGCTTTTATTCAATATAGTGGTAAAAGTCCTATGCAGAGGGAAAGTAAAATGTATTCAAATCAGAAAGGAAAAAATAAAACTGTCTCTATTTATAGGTGGCACAATATTATAAATGGAAAACCCTAAAGACTCCATACACACACACACACACACACACACACACACACACACACACACACACACACATGCACACGCACACACAAACTGTTAGAACTAAAAAAAATTCAGTAAAGTTGCAGGATACAAAACCAATATACAAAAATCAATTGCATTTCTATACACTAAGAACAAACTATAAGAAAGATTAATCAATAAACAATCTAATTTACAATTGCATAATAAAGAATACTTGTGAATAAATTTAAAAGAGGTGAAAGACATATAAACTGGAAATTTTAAGAAACTGATGAAATAAATTGAAGAAGATACAAATAAATGAAAAGATAGTCCATACTCATGGATTGAAAGACTTATTTGTTAAAATGTCCATATTACTCAAAGCAGTCTATAGACTTAATGCAATTTCTATCAAATTTTCACTAACATTTTTTTACAGAAATAGAAAAAAACAGTCTAAAATGTATATGGAACCACAAAAGTTCAACCACAATGTTGAAGAAGAACTAATCTTGAGGCATCACACTTTCCAGTTTCAAACTATATTACAAAGCTATAGTAATCAAAATTAGACAAAATACAAACAGTAAGGTACTGACAAAAAGTCAGACACATAGATCAATGGAACAAAATAGAGAGTGCAGAAATAAATTTTCTCAAGAGTGCTAAGACTATACCTGGTCAAACGACTAGGTTATATGAGCAAAAGGGTAGAGACAAGTGTCTTATATTTAAGCTGTTTATGTAGTAGTGAGTGATGGGAAAAAAATAAGAGAAAGTCTTATGCAGCAAGTTCCCTACAGACAAACAAGTTCCTTTCCAGGAGTGTGTTCATAAGTCCAGTTTGTTCCTAAATCCAACAAAGTTAGCCTAGGTACCCTATAATTCGTTTATAATGGTTTTCACACAAATAACACATAAAAAACAGACACAAAAAGTAGAAAACATTTTGAATCTTACAGTACAGTCCTTTGAAAAGCACAATAGTACAGTATAATAGCTGGCATATAGGGGCTGGCATCAAGTTAACAGGCAAGAAGAGTTACTGATTGGAGGAGGGAGAGGAGGTGGGAGATGATAGAACAGAATGATCCTCAGCCATAGGAGATGGAGGGCAAACTGCAATTTCACTCACACCTGACATTGATGGCACAGGTTCTGGTTCCTTGCTGGATTCAATTCTATCTTCCCTCTTGAAAAAAAAAAAAAAAAGATCCAGTGATGTCTGGGTAGCAGCTCTTTTTCTCTCTTCATAGATGACATGATAACACTGAATTGCATTCTGAACAGCTGCTAAAACCTTCGTGTATCGTTCTAAGTTCGGGTCCTGTGCCTCAAAAACTAACAATGCCTCTTCAAATAAAGTAAATCCTCTTATTTCCTGCATCGTGAATCTCTGGGTTTTCCTTACTTCTTCTTCCTCTTGTCTTTCTTTGTCTTTTCTCCGGGCCTCCAATTCCATCAGGTCTTCATTAGTAAGTTCCTTACATTGCACAGTAAGGAGTTCAACGAAGTCATCCTCTTGCAGATCTAGTTCCAGCTTTTCGCTGAGGGTCACTAAGTTATTGAAGACTTCTTTGGACTCCTCATCCACCTTCTCAAATCCACGAAAATCATGAACAAAATGTGGGTAAATATTCTTCCAAACCCGATTCATGGTGAAGGCTCTAACCTCATGCCAAGCAAAGTAAATGTTTTTATGGTTTTGTAGATGTTATAGTCCTTCCAAAATTGTTGCAAGGTTGCTCCTGATTCATCCACTCACCTTTACCGCCTGACAAAAAGTGTGATGTAAATAATAGTTCTTGAAAGTCGTTATAGCAACCTGATCAATAGGTTGGATAAGTGACCTAATATTCGGTGGCAGATGAACTACTTTGACTTTGGGATGAAAGTCATCCATGAATGGGGGTGGCCTGGAGCATTGTCAAGCAGCAAAAGAATGTTGAATAGGATATCCTTCTCCAAGCAATATTTCTCACCTCTGGGATAAAGTAGTGGAAAAACCAGCCCTGGAAAATGGCCTGTGCAACCGAGGATTTGGGGTTACTCTTCCACATAACAGGAAAAGAGACCTTGGCTATGTTTTTAAGGGCTCTTGAGTTCTCTGAATGATAAACTAAGAGAAGTTTCAGCTTCATATCCCTGGAAACATTGTCACCAAACAACAGAGCTAGTTTATCCTTTGCTGCTTTGTAGCCTAGAATCAACTTTTCCTCCTTACTTATGTAACTTTGGTCTGGCTTCCTCATCCAGTACAGTTCTGTCTCATCCACATTAAAAACCTACTCGGGTAAATACACACATTCACCAATAATTTCTCAAAGTGTTTCAGGAAATTTCTGGACAGCTACCATATCTGCACTTGCTGCCTCACCACTTACTTTTACATTGTGACGGTTGGCTCTAGCTTTGAAGCAATGAAACTAGCCATGGCTGGCATTAAAAGATGGGCCCTCTGAATCTTCTCTGTGTTTCTTCAAGTCTTCATAACGCTTTTAGCCTTCTCTTGAACCAGCATTAAGCTGAGTGGGACTTGACACTGATGCTGATCCTGCACCCACACACTAAGAAGTTTCTGCATCTCCTTCATCACTTTTCCATGCTTCTTCGATATTGTTGTCGACATCATCAGCACAGCATACTTCACATGTTCTATGATCTTGTCCTTGTTCTTTTGAATCGTGTCAATGGTTGAACGATTCATGTTATAAGGACGAGCAAAGTCTACCCTCTTTTCACCTTGCTCCGCTCTCTCAATTATTTTCACTTTTGTTTCCATTGTTAGTGCTTTGGTGCTTCTTAGCAGTACCAGCTACATGAAGCTGGTTTTATGCTTGCTTCTGGACATGCTGGGGTTGAAATAAGATATTGTACTACTGTACTCCATACAGTACTGTACAGTAAAGTACACAAATGCACAACCACTTGTAGAGGATGCACAACCACTTGTAGAGGATGCACACATGTGACAATGTATGCCAGACACGTGAACTAACACGTGATTAGACATGTGAACACACCTTTGCATCTTTGAAAATTCCCAACTTGAAGGTTCATATGTAGAGGATTTACTGTACACATATTTCTACGGGTTACTGTCAAGCAAATGCATTTTATGTGATGAATAAAGTAAACCTCACAGAGGAAATGAGTTGTATTTCTATATTTATGAAAAAAAAATGTGGAGTCTATTTTAAGTGTATAAGAAAGTCAGGAGTGGAGAGTAGTTAAGTATAGTTTCCTGATTGGAATTAAAAATAATAAATAAAAGTTAAAATGCTGGTTTATTCCAGTAGTTGTCTATGTAACTTTATTTAAATTCTCCTTTTCTTACTGTATACATGAGTAAAATGAGAATACTGCTACAAATGAAAGTCTAAAATATTTTAGTATAACAATACTATATATATAATGCAGCATTATTACACAAAATATTAATCTTTATATTACTGGATTTCATACTTTTACTGGACTATATTTATTAAGTGCATGTATAGAATGAAATAACAGCACTCGGGACAGTCTAGAGTTTTTTCATATTCCATTTTTTTGCTACTAAATGTTAAATATGGAGGAAATTTTTAAAAACTAACCACTGAAGTGAAGAAAATAAAGAAAATGTATACTTGCTTTAAAAGTTAAATAATGAATTCTACTTATTTACTTTAATGTTCAACATCAGTTGAATATGGAGATTCCTTGAGAAAGAGGAGAAAGAGGCATGGCTTTTGATAAAGCCGCAGAACTCCCTTTCCATTATAGGTACTCAGATGAGAAAAAAACATTAAGTAAAAAAGTGTAGAGTGATGCACCACGGTAACACCAATTTTTTTCTTCAGTGAATTAGCTTTCTGTTTTAATAAAGAACAAGTAATAAAATTAATTTTACTACATTTCTCATCACTTGGAATTTGAAATCACTTTTCAACAGAAAATATATAATGAATTCTACCATATTGTTATTAAATTTTTATCAAAAATTTTAAAAAATCCATGCTTCTGTTTCTTCCCATCTTTTTCCTTTATTTCTCTTGCCTTCCTTCTCTTATATTTCCCTTTCTGCTCTCCCTGTTTTCCCTCTCTTCTTCTCTCCTCCTCCCCCCTCCCCCCCACATCTTTTTACTTCCTGTAAGCCTTCCATCTTTGTCTATTTTCACCATAAGAAATTTTATTTTTAAAAGTTTATTAATAGAATTCAGAAAAATAATTACTGAATTAATTTTGTATTTTTCTACCATGTTCACATCTATGATAACCGTACACCTTCTCATTAGACTTTTATAGGTTGCTCATCTAAGCTTATCTACAACTTACCCATACACCTCCTGTAATAACTGGCCCCTCTCAGGTTTAGCTTGCCAGTTAGTTACATATTGTAAGGCTTCTTTATGTCTTGATAGTAAAGGGGTGTTGCTATTCTTTTTACTACATGATTCATAATATGTGCTCCTTATCTTTCAAACTATCTCTTGATACCCCTGCTTGCCTTAAAATCTGTATTTCTCATAAGTATGCATTCCAAATGCATACTACAAATCCCTCTGGAGAAAACTTTTCCACACAAATATAAGTGCCTGGAGGCAAAAAATAAATATGTTAATGTAATCCAACTTGTAAAAATTAAATATAACATCTCATGATGCCATTTTTATATTCTTGAAATATTTTAAACTGTATATATACACTTTTTCCATTATGTCAAAGTTTTTACTTCTCAGTTACACAGTGAACTCTTGACATATTCCTTATGTATAAATGAAGGACAAAATATATAAATAGGAAAATACATAGCACATGATTTTAGTACATACATGTATATTTATACTAAAATTTAAAAATGGATTTCCATTATTTTTGTATTATTCAGAGATAAATAAAGGAGGATTCTAAATATCCAAGAATGCATTTTCTTTTTTTTTCTTTTTTTTTTTTCTTCTCATTTTCCACATCCTTCTCTTTCATTAAGATTAGGACATGGTAAGAGTTTGCCTTCCCACAAAATGTCTCTGTGCATTTGATTTCAATGAGGCTATACACCTAAAGATTTGGTATTTATTAGGTTCACAAGCATTGTTTAATTCATACATTTTTTATCACCCATTCTAGCCCCACATTTTTTATTCCCCACCTCCATTCTGGCTCTCTACTAGAATGTAATAGTGGCATAGTACAGCCAGCATTGCCTAGTGGCTCAAACAACTTAGTTTTTAGTGATAATCCAGACCTACATTTGATTCCTGGCTCTAAGGATTACTAGCTGACTGATATTGGGAAATTCACTTAGCAATATGAAACATATTTTTCAGCTGTAAAAATCTATTTTGAGGGAGATTAAATAAGATAATACATGTGGAACAGTTTGCACAATATGTGTCTCATAACAATATTTGGTTAAATGGCTGTACTTATTATTATTACTCAAGTTATACTTTATACTCAGCTGAATATTCTTCCAATCTCCTACAGTCGTTAGAACCTCTGGAAAATCTTAAAATAGAATTACGATAACCTCATATGTTTTATACATATATATTTAATATAAATTATATTATATAGTATAACATATTTACTAAATAATATTAAAATCCTTTTTGATAACTTTCAACACGTGTGGATTGATTCAGTGCTTGTAAATGACCAACATATTCAGATTGCTAAGTGGTTATTTGGAAAGTTATAGGCATTTGCAAAGAAGTGTGTATCAAATATCTCAGCTGGGCCTTAAGAATTGGAAAGTAATCATGTCCTCTCACATATTTTCTTAAAATATGGAAGATCCAATTTATAGTATTGTAGTTAAGAAGGCAAATGTCTAAGACAGGAGAGTACATTATACTTTGTCTTTAAGGAGTTCTCAGGAGCACCTGAAAGAAACATCTTTGTTAGTCTTGTTATTTTGGTAATAGGAATATTTGTCCCTCAAAGATATAGAAGCTAATTTTGATTTCCTTTTTGTTGTGTGCTACCCATCCCTTTTTTTGGAATGACACATTTGGAAGTAATGTGGGGGTTAAATCATCTCTATTATCATTGTTAAAATTTTAGATGAATTTTGCTTCTTCTGAATTCTGAACATTCAAAAACCATACATATACATAGGAAAAAAAGTTCCTTCATATTGTTTAGATTTCCAGAATGAGAAAACACTGTTAACCTAGCTTTCATGTGCTGTTATCACTTCAGCACATATAAATCTACAATCTCAATTTTCATCTAAAAGGGGTAGCTCTTTTTATTCTGAGTGTCTTTGAATAATAAAACCATTGTCTCATTAATCTTTGTTCTAAGCTTTGCAGTTAATTAAGTTTCTTCCTCCTTCTTCATCTAACACATCCAAACAGTAGTCAAGTCTGGTTAGCTTATTTCAATATGCCTCTTAAACTTGTCACATTTTTATTTAATTGTGAAAATCACAGCATTCTCATAGTTACTTCCGTGTTTCCTGTTTATTCTCATTATAGTTTCTTTTGGTATATTTTATATTTTTCATAAATACATTTTTCATTATGTTATTGTCCTGCTTATAAATATTAATCAGTCACTATTCACTTATTCATCAATTATGTAGTGGAGTATTTTGCAGTCTTTGACATATTAAGAATATTTAAAAAGACATTTACAACAAGGAAAATCATAAGCCCAAGATATTTTAATCTTAACTGCCTACTCACAGCTCCATAGATGTTCATTTATTAGGACAATCTTTTATTCCATCTATGCTCCATAACAGGAGAAGCTTCCCTACTCAACTTCATCAACTTTCATCTTTAAATACCTTTGTCAGGGCTTCCTTAGTGGCGCAGTGGTTGAGAGTCTGCCTGCCAATGCAGGGGACACGGGTTTGTGCCCTGATCCGGGAAGATCCCACATGCCGCGGGGCAGCTGGACCTGTGAGCCATGGCCGCTGGGCCTGCACGTCCGGAGCCTGTGCTTCACAACGGGAGAGGCCACAACAGTGAGAAGCCTGCGGACTGGAAAAAAAAAAAAAAAAAAACTATGTCAATGCCAGCCTTCACCATGTTGACAATTTTAGGATAAATATACTTTTGCGTGTAAATCTTAGTGTTTATATTATGACTGTACATATTTTTCAGTTCTCAATATTAATTCATCTGTGCATGTTTTTCTTAGTGCATCATAAACATTGATTTATATTCAATAGTTAATAAATGTGATTTTCTCAATGAAGATCAATGGATATATCATTATGAGATAGCTGATTAAACAGCCTGAGAAACAAACTAATCAAGTCTGCTTGACCTTTTTGCTAAACCATTATTATCAGTGATCAAAGTAAGTAAAGTGCCTCTGTTAGCTTATGTTGAGGTAATAAGATTGGCTTTTTCCTTAAATGAATTGCATTTGATTACCTAGGCAAATCAAGGCATATATGATCAATGAAGGTGATCATGTTCACCTTCAATGCCTTTCAGTCCTTCCACTACCAACCTCCCACAATGAGTGGGAAGTTTTGCAGTCTTCTCATTACCCAGATAAATAATATGTTTCTCCGGAGAGTCATTTTTTAAAGCAGTGCTTTCCTTTCTTTTAATAAAGCCAACATATGAAATTATGAAGCTGAGGAGAGTATTATCTTTAATGAAGCATCTTGTTACCAAGTCCAAGTTCGTTCTGCTCGCCCATGACAGGCCAACAAATCAGGAGACAAGGTGTTGGGGCAAGGAATGATGACTTTATTCAAAAAGCTGGGAATCAGAGAAGATGGCTGAATAATGTCCTAGAGAACCATCTTACTGGGGCCTGGATGCTAGTTTATTTTATAGAAAAAAAGAGGAGGGAGGTAAGGTGGTAAAGTAAAAAAGGCTATAAATTGTTCCAAATATCTCCTGGTTTCAGTCAGACTCCAGAAGGGGATGTGTTATTTTCTTCTTTCCTGTGGCCATTCACAGGTGGGTTGGGTCAGCACATTTCCTGAGGGGTGAACAAACCCATTTTAGTTTTACATTCAGGCATGAGTGGCAGGGAGATGGACCATTATGCATACTCTAAGCTATAGGCAACATCTCTTTAGTGATTAACTTGTAGCAAAAGCAATAGAATACAAGGTTAAAGTAAAAGAAACAGATTCAATATGGAGTCAGATTTGCTCTTCCTTATTATAACCTTAAAGAAGTACTGAGTAAACAATCAGTGGTGGGGGGTGCGGGGAGAGAGCGGGGACAGGGGAGAGAGAGAGAGAGGGAGGGAGGGAGGGAGGTAGGGAGGGAGATTGAGAATAAGATTCACTGGATATTAACACCTTGGCCTACTCTACTCCCTCTACTTAGCTTTGATTTTGTTTCACACTGTGGAAAATATGTGAGTCACTCTCTACTTCCTTTGAAAAATCTGTCAGGAACATGTGCCTCAGTTGATTTTTTTATTATTTAATGGAAAGAAGTTTAAAATTTCCTGTTGAAAAACATTTCTTAACTCATAGAATTTTGAGAATGCATTGTATATGTATATGCATCTATTCATTTGTATTTCTCCAAGTCACACGGAAAATTAGTGAATGTCCTCTTCTATGTAGGAGCAATTTTTCCAATTTTCATTTCCTCCTTGAACATGTCTCCA
This sequence comes from Lipotes vexillifer, assembly GCF_000442215.2. Classification (NCBI taxonomy): domain Eukaryota; kingdom Metazoa; phylum Chordata; class Mammalia; order Artiodactyla; family Lipotidae; genus Lipotes; species Lipotes vexillifer. The sequence continues at coordinate 1,689,461 of NW_006794736.1, read as the reverse complement.
AGGGTTTGTTAACAGTTAAGAAAGGCTAAACTTTATTTGACAGTCTTGAAGAATGTATAGCACAACAAAACTTGCTTGGTTTTTGAATTGTATAGACTAAAAAAATTAAAATAAGATGAACAAGATAGAAACAAGAAGGTAAAACAGATAGGGAGGGTGGGAGGGAGGGAGACACAAGAGGGAAGAGATATGGGAACATATGTATATGTATAACTGATTCACTTTGTTTTAAAGCAGAAACTAACACACCATTGTAAAGCAATTATACTCTAATAAAGATGTAAAAAAAAAAGAAAGTAAAACAGTCATTACATCATCTCATTTTCCACAATCTTCTCAGGATCTCCCACTCATGTTCATAGATGAAGATTAGGAGACTAGCCTGTGAAAAATAAATCTGTAGAGATTTCTCACCTGCTCTATTTCTGTTTGTATCATATGTATGCTTTTGTTTTGCATATTTTGAAGAGAGGGAGAAAATAAATAATGAGAAAACTGAATAGAACATATTAAAAATGCCTCATTTTTATCAGTGACTCTCATATTCACATGGTCATAATATCTGTGAAATAAAACTATATTATTCTTACAATAACTGAGCATCCACTGTAGATTCAGGGATTCCAGACTCACAGTAAGTTTATTCAAATGCCAATGTGATAAATAATATCCTTTACCTAATTCACCTCACTTTTGAGTGCTCAGCCATCCCTGTAGAAATAAGACACAGTATAGGTTTAGGAAATATTTATAGACAGACTGTTTCTAAGATGAAGGTGTGTGGGGTACTATTACCCCAGACTAGGTATTTGTCTCCTCTCTATCCATTTCCCCCAGTTCTTATCACCCTTCCTTCTTCCCGTAGACATACCAGTAAAATCAGAAAAGAGTAACTAATCTGAGGCTCCCATGAAACCGTCATATTTTAACCAAACCAAAGGCTCATATGTTCCTCAGAAGTGACAAGAGAACTTAGTGTTCTGGGGTTATGTTGGGGATAAGTAAACCCGTGAGAAACTAAAACACTGAATTGACACTGCATGTGATTTTTACCTTAACTGTGAATTTCTGGAATAAAACAAAAACAAAAACAGAAAGAAAAAACAAAAAACTAAGCCTAAATAATTTTACAGGATCAGTGAAATGTGTAGACAATCAGGACAGAAGAAATACATAACTATGCTATATAGACACTTCTTGAACCCAGAGCATATGAGACATTAATATGGAGGTTGGGGGAAGACTTTGACAAAAGGGAAGTAAAAATACCCCAGGGTAAAAATAATGATGAACACATACACAAAAAGACAACAACATAAGGTCTAATATGGGTCATCTTATATAATAAAGTGGAACATTATCATGTCAAAATATCAGCATTGAAATAAGAGAACAACATGAAAGGCATAAAAATTGAACATTTAAAGTTGTTAAAGGAATAATGATAGATTGGAGACTATGGAATAAAGAAATAATCATAGAAAAAACACAAAATTTAAAGAGTAAAAGTTACTTCTAGAAAGAAATATTTAATTACTGAAAAATATTTTTAAAAAATCAATGCACATGTTAATTAGCAGGCTAGATGATATTCAGATAGTATATAAACTTTCAGATAGATTTGAAAATATTACTAAAATTAAGCTGGAGAAATATATGTATATGAAATAGAAAACATAGAAGACATAATAAGAATATAAAAACATAATATAGGAGATCCAGGAAAAGAAAACAAATATAATGGGAAAAATTTCCCCCCATTGGTAATGGATGAGAAATATTTAGTATTGAAGAAAGACAAACATCCTAAAGGAATGAAAATCTAATTGACCCTTGACCTCTTATTACCAGTAATAAAATACATAATTATATAAAATATCTTCAAAAGGTCAAAGAAAATAACTCTACACTTAGAATTTTGTATCCAGCTAAATGTTCATAAAAGTATGAAAGCAATATGAAGAACTGTTTTCAAACAAACACTGTAAGTATTAGCCACATTTAACCCTCAAATAATATCAGCAGAAAGAATACCAAAGACATAAGTAGAAATTAAATCTTAGAGGAAAAAATGGGATGTAGGAAGTAAGGGTAATCAAAAATGCTGGTACATTGTACACTAAATATCCTACATTTTTTGTCAATAATACCTCAATAAAGCTGAAAAATATTAAAACCAGAGGGTAACAACAACCACAAAAACTGAGGTTAAATTCTCATAAATCTAAATAATTATTGATTAAAATTACAAAAGAAGAGGAAATGAAATATTATACCATAAAATAATAATAGCTAATATACACAGTGCTTAAAGTGTTTCAAATTCCTTTACATGCACTAGTTCAATCTACATAATGACCCACTAAAATAAATATTTATCATTTTCCCATATTTTACACACGAGGGAACTATAGCATGTCAGTTATATATTTTTCTAAGGTCATAAGTAATTGAGATGAAAGTTGATCTCTGGCAATCTGTCTTAAGATACTGCACTTAACTACTAGAATCTATTGCTTCTCCAAAAACATTAAAGATGGGAAGTGGTAAAAGGAGTTGAGTTCTTACATTCTTAGACTTTTTGTTAGAAGAATAGAGATACAGATTAAAATGTACATGTTAAAACGTATGAGTGACTAATGCAATAACAGAAATTGGATATGTGATTTAAAATTAGAGAAAATTAATAAAATATGGAAACAATCAATTTGCTAATACTTGGGAAGAAAGAAAAAGCAGAAATAAAACATCGGTTATATAAATTATAATATATGATTTTATATATAAATCAGAAAATACAGTGGGGGAAAAATTTAAATCACAGTGATTTATCCATTTATTTAATGCATGTTTAATGAGGACCTAACATGCATCAGGAATTTTTCTAGTCTGGGAGATAAATCTATGATAAAAATGGACAAAAATTCCTTGTTTCATAGAACATACTTTTAGCAATCACAATAAATATTAATCCTTTCAACAATTCAGCTAAAAGTGTTTTCCACAACTGTTCTAATAATAAAAAATCCAGTTGCCTGATGTTCACATGAAACACCTAACAGAGAACACAGAAATATTAAAGGTTAAGAGACAGAGTGCACCAAGAAAATGCTAATCAAAAGCAAGTTTATATAGCAGCATTAAAACTAAACCAAATACACTAAAGGTCAAAAAGCCCTATTTTAAATAACCAAAATCATTTCACAATGTTATAATGAACAAATTACCAAAATGAAAATATAATAATGAAAATTATAGCACCAAATATATGAAAATAAAATATGCAGAAATATTTTTTAAAATAAAGACTGCACAAGAATCTCGAGATTTTTATAGAATTTCCTTCAGAAAGGGATAAGCATGAAAAAAAGGGAGTGAGGAAGAACCGAGGGAGGTTGGGAGAAAGGGAGAAAGGGAGGAAGGAAGGAAGGTAAGAAAGAAGGGGAAATGGTAGGAAGGGAAAAAAGAAGGAAATATAGAAAAAATTAATAACAATGAATAAATTTGATACAATGCATACACTTTATATGTAGACACAAATTAACTTAGAAGTATAAAATAGAAACAGTTATGATTTTTATTATCATTGTTGCTATTATTTCTTATTATTCTGGGAGTTTACTGTGGTCTCTAATGTAGCTGGGGCTGGAATTATTTAGTCTTCCTTACTCACATGTCTGATGGTTGGTACTGGCTGGAGATGTCAAATGGAACATCTGTATATGGCTTCACCTGGGCTTCCTCACAGTACAGAGACCAGATTACATGAACAAGGATCTCAAGAGAACAAGATTAAGGGAAGGAATATTTCCTTTTAACACCCAACCTCAAAAGTCATACAGTCACAGACTTTCTACTCATTAGAAGTAAGTTGTGAAATTAACCTGTATTCAAAAAGAGGGAAATTAGACCCTATCTCTTGATGGGAATAATGTCACAGAATTTCAGAATATGTTTAAAACTTCTGGTAAACAGATATGTGGTTACCAGAGGTAGAGATGAGGAAAGGGAGAATTTGATGAAGGTGGTCAAAAGGTACAAACTTCCAGTTATAAGATAAATAAGTACTAAGGATGTAATGTACAATATAATTAATATAATTAACACTGCCTAATGTTATATATGAAGCTTGTTAAGAGAGTAAATCCTAAGAGTTCTTATCACAAGGAAAATTTTCTTTCTTTTCCTCTTATTTTGTATCTCTATGAGATGATGGATGTTCACTAAATTTATTGTGGTAATAATTTCATGATGTATGTAAGTCAAATCATTATGCTGTATACCATACACTTATAACTGCTGTATGTCAGCAATATCTCAAAAAAACTGGAAGAAAAAATACACTATTCATATAGACCACTACCACCAGCAATCAAAGAAAATATATAATTTCTAAGCATGCATTAACTATTCATAAAAATGTACCACAAGGTGTATCACAGGGGCATTCTCAAAGAAATAATACCAGACCACATGAAAAAAAAATGTGTTATCACTAAGAGAAAACTAGTTCTAATAAATCTTACTATTGGAAATAAATGTAAAATATAATTCTAAATAATTCATAGGTGAAAATAGAAATGATGAAAATGACACAATATTTTTATATGAACTGTAGTGTGAATACTGTAAATACATATTGTGCTATAATTATGTAAGATGTAATCACTGGGGGATCCAACAAAGCAATTTATCAGCACTCAACCTGCACTAGAAGAAACACTGAAGGAAGTTCTTCAGTCTATGGAAATAACAAATGATGGACACTTGGATCTTCACAAAGCATTAGAGACCACTGAATGAAAATAAGAAACATGTAAATAAATATTAAAGACTCTTTTTTCCTATTTTAATATACTTAAATAACAATAATATGCTTAAAGCAAAAATAATAGCCATTATATTTTCATTTTATAACACTAATAGAGCTAAAGTATATGAAAAAGCACATAAAAAGGAAAGGTATAAACAAAAAAAAATTTGTGGAGTTCTTGCATTATATATGAAATGTTATAATTTCAAGGAAGATTATACTAATCTGAGTATATATTGTAATCTTGGATGAATGAGTTAAATGGATTTTGGTTTCTCTCTTTATTGGAAGGTAGCCCACAGGGAAATGAAGAAGGTAGATGACTTTTTCTAATCTCCTTGTTAACTTGGATTTCAAGTAAATATATTCATGATATTGATATGAAAGAGAGGGAGGGTCCTTACAAAGAGAATACCCTTATCAGCATGTCCCTTACTAAAGATTACTTAGAGTAAATAACCCCAGATCAATGGTTTTGTGAAACATGATGTTTATTAATAGGGTGGTCCTTATGTTAAATGTTCTTTCCATGATAAAAATAGAGTTTGTTTCAATGAAAAAAGGACTGAGTTTGATAGACTAGGTAAACTATCAAGGACCACAAATATGCCACTTCCAAGAAATGTACTTTAAATATCAAAATTAAAAAAATAGGTTAAAAGTACATTTTTGAACGTTATTCCAGGTGAATTTTAATTATAAGAAAGCTTGAAGAGCTATGTTAATGTCAGCCAGAGTACATTTTGAGATAAGACATATTATCAGAGAAAAAAAGACATATTTCCTAAGGGTAAGAGCATTGATTTATTAAGATACAAAACAATACTATAGGATATTTATGAATTTATCCATAAAATTTTTGTTCCTAATGACAATTCGATAGATCTTTGTCTGAATAAATTAGGTTTGCACTCTTTGTTGTTTAGTATGAAAATTTCAGATATACATTTAGTTTGTATATTCTTTCTGCCTATTCCTATTTGGTCCTATGTTACAGTGCTATGTGGTTCCCAGGGTTTCAGGAAGAAAACAATTAACAATCTAGGCGGAAATAAGTGGAAAAAAAAAAAAGAGAGAAAAGTTCTTGGAGATACAGAATATACCAATTCTATATTGCAGTAACAGAATACTACCCCAGAAGAGCTGTCCTTGAACTTTATCTATAACAATAACTCAGTTGCAAGATTGATTGAGACTATCTCTATGGGCTAGGCTGAAATGTGTTTGTATTTGCTCTTTTAAGTGTTTTCAGATAAGTATATTTAAGATAAATTAACACGTTAGCAGTAAAAGAAGGTTATTAAGGAAGTTGCTATAGGCAGGATAAGCAGGAGATAAATGTCTTATTTAAGGCAGGGGCTACAGAAATGACAGAGTTTAATAAAGTTCAATAGGATATTTGGCCATCTTTAATATTAGATTAAAGGGAGAAAGGAAGGGAGGGAGGAAGGAAGGGGTTGGGAAAGAGAGATCAACTACAATAAGAACTTTTCGTGAATGAAAATAGAAAATGCAGGTTGTGTTTGTTTAACGTGAGAATATAATGAAACAAACTGTACTTGTTTAAAGTACCTGGGCCCTGGGCTATCAAAGTGAGATTAAAAATAAAGGTTTTAAGTTTAGAAAAGTTGTACAGATTGATGGTGTCCTCCCTCTGCCGTATTGTAGGCAATTTCCGTATTTGGAATTTCTTTCTCACATTATCTTCCTACTAAAATCACTATGTCTATATAATATATGAAAATTTACCCTGAAAGTGTTAGCAGTCTTACTAAAATCACCAATAGGTTATAGCACAAAGTTTAAGAAATCTGTATTTTCTATTGAAAGTGGCATCATCCTCAAGTCTCCTCACTATGGTGGATTAAGCCCTTTTGTGTATTTTCTTATGTAATACCAAGTACAATGAAGGGCTTGCCCTATTTTTGTTTCCAAGCATCAACATGAAATGCCGTATTCACGTTGAATGTACGAAAGACTGCATTAAACAAGATTTTCTTTGGTCTTATTCTGTATATATCACCTCTCATATCTTAAATTTATTTTATTTTCCACTTGTATGTTCCCATGTTTAAGCTTTAAGAGTAGCAGTGGGAACTAAAACACCACTGTGTTGAGTGTTTGTGTGTGTGTGTGTGTGTGTGTGTGTGTGTGTGTGTGTGTGAGAGAGAGAGAGAGAGAGAGAGAATGTAGTGACCTCCTTTGCCAGTGGAGTAAGTTTAATGTAAAATGAGAACTGTATAATAAATTTCTGTATAAAGATATATGTTGGTGTACATATATTTACACATTTGTGGGAAATTATGCTTTTTTCTAAAAAAAAATGTTCCTTTATGCTAAATTATATCAAGTTTGCTACTGAGCTTTGTGAGGTCACAGAATCCATATTCAGTCTCAAAGATCTGCATCTTTTATTTTCCCATTTGTTTAAGTATACTTTCTTCATTTTCTTCTCTTTGGCTGAGTAAAATCAGAGGAGACAGACTGCAGCCTGTTGAATTCTTAGCAAGTAAATCCATTCCAGAAAAACAATCTAAGCAGGGCAGTGACCCTATTATATCAACCAGTCATGGGATTGGAAGACAGTAGAAATGTTGTGTATTTTCTTAAGCTCCTCATTGGAAAATTAATTAGGTCATTGAAGGCACTGTTTTCCATCTCTGTTCACAACTGCAATTCTATAACTGCTCCTTCAAATTCCAGCTCAGTAAGAGGCAGTCCAATCACCCAGCATTGTAAATGTACATATCAGGAATTCAGTTATAAGTGTTATCTCTGCTTCCTGCTCCCTAGGTGCTGCCCTGGAAATAAGGGCCTGAGTGGAGGAGTGGGCAGAGACGATTTGTAAATCACACATAGGTTGGTGGAAGAACTATCACTCCAGAAGACACCCTACAGAAATCAGATGATTGTTTTTTGGAAGACTCAGGAAGAATCTGAAGAAAGAAAGTTACTGTTTTGTCTGTATATCACCTGTCTTATCATTCCAAGATTTTAATAATTCATACATAGCTTTCAAATAGAACTTTTGTTTTGGTTTTAAAAAAATAACCTAACAAAAGAGCATTAGAGAAATTGGAAGAGTACTGCTCCTCTTTATTTCACCAAGATCCACTGATCGGGCTTCCCTGGTGGCGCAGTGGTTGAGAATCTGCCTGCCAATGCAGACGACACAGGTTCGAGCCCTGGTCTGGGAAAATCCCACATGCCATGGAGCAACTGGGCCCGTGAGCCACAATTACTGAGCCTGCGCGTCTGGAGCCTGTGCTCCGCAACAACAGAGGCCGCGATAGTGAGAGGCCTGCGCACCGCGATGAAGAGTGACCCCCACTTGCCACAACTAGAGAAAGCCCATGCACAGAAATGAAGACCCAACACAGCCATAAATAAATAAATAAATACATTGTGTATAAAAAAAAAAAAAAAAAAAAAAAAGATCCACTGATTAAGCTTTATAAGAAGTACATAGAGACGGGATGGGAAATTCTTTAATCTGTGTTTTCTAATAAAATTTGATTTTGATGCAAATGGTACATTTTTCTGGCTGCCACTTCAAGTGTCTCTCCCAAAAACACATATAAGGGAAAATAAATGTTCACTAAATCCTTAAGGTGTTGACAGATTTTAATAAGAGACTAAACAGAAACAGGAATACTAAACTAAGTTCTTCTTAGAAGAAGAATTTAACATTTAAATATTATGATTTTCTTTATAAACTTCACCAACCTGTACATGGTTATACATTAAACAAGATCACCCCATGACCAGCCACACTTCCTTTGCTTCTTAGACCTCTTTCTTGCACTTTGCCCTGATGTATATTTATAAGTCATATATCTCTGCCCATATTAACCTAGAACCAGAAGCTAAGTTGACACTAATATTTAATTTCTATGGTCCTTATAGAATGGGTTTCTTTTTAGAAATCAGCCTCTCTTTGCACTCTCTAGTCCTAAATGAATACATTGTCACCATAAAATTCTGAGGAAGTCCTAAAAACTTTATCTTGCTATCACATTGCTCTCTCTAATAAATATGGCCACTATGAAATTATTACTCTGCTCTGTACAGCTGACCACTGAAGAAACCCAGATCTTGCCTCAGGGAGAACATAGGTGACCAGAAGTGGCTATATATGTATAGACCATGGACACATGGTTGGATTTAATTCCTGTCCAGCTTCCTATTAGAGAGTCAACCAAAATCAGCATCTTTGCAGCATTCTGGCAGCCCTCTGATCCTGGGAAAGAAATACCAGGCTGGCCAGTGGGTGTGATCAGCTCACCCAGCCACCCTCCTGCAAGACCACTTAGGTATGAATCCAATGCTCCTTGAGGCATCTAGCTAACCACAGACATGGAGTTGAGGGTTGTGGAGTGCTCTGAATAGAGAAACAGAAGCATAGTATCACATGGGTCCAATTCTTCTCAGATTACCCTACACTAATGGCACCACTGTTCCATACTGGTCCCAGCCACTTGAGAAGGGTACAGACAGTTTTGGAAAATGTGCTTCTGGAGACCAAACCTACACCTCGTTATGCAGGGGCTATCCCTACTAACCAGATAGGTCCAGGTGCCAGGGTGGTACTTAGAACATTTTACAAAAGGTATTCCACAGGGGAGGCCCCCTAGGGTGTAGGACCCAGAGCATGAGTCAGCTTGTTGAGGTCTCTGGGCAGTGAAATTGCCACTACAGTGGAAATGAGATCATCTGTTTTATTTCCTATATGCTCTTGTGCATTTGTTTTCATCCTTATCCATGTCCATAAATACATATCTATGTGAGTAAATACATGTACACACTTATGTAAATATATATGTATATAAATATTTATATATAGTTATGAGTAGATACAGACATATGCATTATATTTAATTATTTATATTATATATAATATATTTCTATATCAAAAACACAAATACACACTTGTAATTATATATTTAATTCACCTACCAGGGTAGAAAGAATTTAAAATAGTCTATTGTTAATTCTTTGATCATCCCAATGTGAAATAAGCATAATATTTAAGTATATTCACCAGTACACATTTGTCATAGGAAAACAAAGAACATCTTTGTTTTACCAAGCAGTTAATGCATCACATTTCAATTAGCAACAATTGTTCTCTGTGGTATTGCAGTGCTGAATTCCAATACTTAGTGAACCATTACCTAGTGAAACATTTAATTCCTTTACAAATATTCTAATTGTTGTTTTTAGTCCAATAATAATTAGCTACTGTGTTACAGAGATCAAAATACCACATGACTTATTGTTTTGCTCCTGGCTGAAACAATTACAAATATAATTTCTTTCTAATTTGAATCTACACTCATCTTTTTATCTGTTTTTTTGTGTACTTATGTTATTAAATGTATTTTATGTTAAAGTCAATCAAATATGGTATACTTTCCATGTTTTAAATGAAATTATTATTCACAGAGATAGCATGAGGCAAAATGTTCCTTCACCTAAGCCTACGAAGTTTTATAAGTATAAACTTTAGATGTTCAGACTCAGTGAAATGGACATATGAAAAAGGTCATTACCTACAGGTCTACCCTTTAAGTATCATCAAACATTCTACTTATGAAGTGACATTGGCCTGAAAACCTTCTATCTCCTCTCCCATAACTGAAATTTAATCATAATCTTTAAACACCATTTTGAGAATTAAAGGCAAATAAATAATATTTTTCTAGGGCAGCCCATTACATTTTACAAAAGCAAACAGAGCTGTAGTTAATCCATGTGTTCTTTAATTTACCTTTTCTTTTCTAGAACTATTTTTACTCCTTATTCCTTCATCTCCTGAACTGATACATTGAATCTTATGAGAAAATAAAAACATCTCCTTACCATTCATACATGAATTTACTAGCCAAGGATTTAGCCACACACTACATTGAGCTAAAAGCACTCTCCCCTGAAACATAATTTTGCTTTCATGTTTTGTCATTTTTATGAGTGCATTAATGAGTTTTAAAAATATATTGTCAATGGTAAATCAATAGAGCAAAATGGTGGTTTTTATTCTGTGAATATAATTCAGAAAACTATCAATATATCTATTAAAATTAATATTATAAAAATGTCATATATGTTAACCTCAAGTTTACCAAGTACTTTCTAGGATATTAAAAAAATCACACTGTTTTATTATGTAATATATGAGATTCAGTTTCCTAAAACTACATTTACTCATAATTTTAAAAAGTTCTGATGACTCCCTATTAACTACAGAATGAAGAGAAGAAAACTCCTTAGACTAAGATTAAAGGTCATTTGTAATCTGTGAATTTGTTTCATCCCCACCTGCTCCTGCTCCTCAATATCAATTGTTTTCCATCCACATCTGTGTATAATAGTTCTCACTTTCAAGATTTCTTCCATACTTTCTCTTGGGTATGTAGCCCTATCCTCTCCTTTACACCTTCCTATAATTTTCCCTTAAGAATTTTGTCAAATCTTAAGTCTGAATAAAAGCTTTTTTTCCTACATTTACTGAATTTGAAGTGTTAATTTGCCTTCTAATTTGCTCTAGTATTCATATGTATTTACTATTAATTTGCTAAGTTTTAGTTGTAAATATGCATACTAATTTTGCAGTTAGATTGTCATCTTGAGAGGAGATAGCATGGCTGCTATATTTTATTGTATACCATGCCATTTTGTATCATATTTTACAGAGTCATATATATATTTTTTTATTTAGCCATAGAGCTTAAAAAATGCTAAGAATATAGAAGAATCTAAATGAAAATTTTATTGACTGATTGCCTGTTATGTGAATTAAGCACTTAAACATTTTGCACATATAAAACTCATTGCTCAACTTTCTTGCGGTGTTCATAATGGAAAATTTTGGTGAAGAAAATAGTCAATGGTGTTAAAGAATATGAAGTGTCTGAAATTATACTGTGTTTGTAAACTAGCAAGTTAACCGGACACAATTTCATGAATGCTGGCAGAAAACACAAGCCTTTAATACAGAACAACCAGAAGAAGCTTCATGATTGCATTCATTCACCTTGTCCCAAATTGCACAAGAACATACAAATGAGACCAAGTGATGCCTATACATCCAAAGAGCTTTGTTACAGGAAAAGAATCTTGAGTTCAGGATACCTATATCTTTCATAATGGGCAATAATCTCACCTGTCCCAAATCCAGCAACAGACACAACTTTTGTCTTCCAAGGGCACAAGCAGCCCTGCAATTTGCTATACAAACATACTTAAAAATAGAGACTTTAAAAAAGGAAGTCATTGTCCCTACTTGCATGATGTGCAGAAATATGAGAGTCTTCTAAATAGGACTGGCCCAGAAGAGAAAAGGAGCCAGAATTCAACATAGGTTGCTGTAGGTCATGCCAGCTAAAAAGTCACACAAGTTTATGGCTTCTTTCACCTTTCTTATTGTAAAAATGGAATAACCAGATTCCATCTTTGCATGAGTAGATACCCTACCATGTCTCCCCACTACCATGACCACCACCACCATCTCCTTTTTCCCCTCTCAAAGCTGTCAGAGTTAGTGATAAATTGACCAATTATTTGTTCTTGTAATTCTTTTCCACTATCACCCTTCCATTTTACTAAAGAACTAGGGACTATGTACCTGTATAACTTGAAAAACATTACTCATTACTCTTTCTTTTCTCATGCAGCTGAGCTAAGATATACTGTCACATGCCCCAAGCCAAACAAAGCTAGTTCTAGACTTGAATCATTCAGGACAATAGTCACTAGTTATATGTGGCTATCTACAATTGAAATGTGTCTATTCATATGTGCTGTTGAACCACACACCAAATTTTAAAGACCTAACATGGGAAAAATGCAAAATATTCCATAATAAATTAATTTTTATAACTATTTAATTTTAAAAATTAAATAAATAATTTAATAAATTAAATAAAATTAATTTTTTTACTGAAATTATATTATTTGGGATATATTGGGTTGATAAAATATATGCTTATTTTTACTTTTTTATGTGTCTACAACAAAATTTAAAATTAAAAACATGGCTCACATGTGTGGCTCATTTTATACTTTATTTGTATAGCACCGTTCTAGAGATAGTGCACTGAAGATGTCTGGTCTAACATACTGTCTCTCTAAATACATACTTGTTGGCATCAGGCTTCATTGGACCTTTATGCTTAATTATTTCAGAAAAAAATGGGTGATCTATACAGGATATCAAATTTAGCTCCTCTGCCTTCCCCTCCATGCTAAAAATTAAACAGAGCTTAGCTTACATTTTCGTACACCTTTTGCATGCCTCTGTTATGCATCATTTGTTAACAGGAGACTATTTGCGATGAGTATTCATTGGTTCCTGAGTGTAACCACCATTACAACATAATGTTGATGTTAGGAGCAGTAGAATAGACAGCACTGTAGAGCTTTAGCATTTATTCACTTTAAAAGGACCCTTAGTTATTAACAAATGGCTTAGTTGATTCTGAATTCTAAGTGAATTAATTAGCAGAAATGTTAGTCTAGTCTATAAGGGAGGTAATTAGTTACACACATTCAGAGTTCATTTTATTTTTTCCCTTCTGAATTCTTCTAAATTGTGCCTTTTTATTTTTGACAGGTATAATGAGAGTTTAATTGTAGTTGTGGGAGTTTTTTGTGCTTTATTTTACTTTGATTTTTATGCTTTTGCATTATTTGAATTGAAATGGAAGAGTTCACACAGGAATTTATATATATATATATATATAATATATATATATATAAATAATAGGGCAAAGAAATATATGTTCTCAGTTCTCCTTTTAGCTAAATAAAAATGATTTAAATAAATTTCTTAACTAATAAAAGAGGGTATGTGGATTTAGATGATTCTTAGGACTTTGCTCTAAAACACAAAGCTTATCTAATATTTCATTATTCAGAATTAAGTCGTATAGTTATGTCTGTAGTGATTTGATTTCAGTCTAATTCTGTCAAGCATCTCTTAAAATGTGTTTACCTTATAAGTTTTCTGTCACTATATCTTATACTTAAAACGTGAAAAAGACATGAAGATACCACCCCTAAGAATGGGAAGATTAAGACTCTTGACAGAAGCCTCATTTTCATCATGTATTTTCACTGAGAACCAGATGCTCTCTTAGGGTCTAAGAGCAGAGACGTTGGCCCTTCTGCCCAGGTAATGCTACTGCTACTTCACTTCATATAATTTTTGTGGATCCCTTATCTATATTAAATGTACCATTTTCTGTGGTCTACAGAAGAAGTTGACTCTAAACTGGGTGAGAAATAGATGTTAATGAAAAGGGTGGTAATTAGTTGTGGCCATCTAAAAAATAAACTTCATGTCTTATTTATCATGTAGTTTTGTTGATTATATTTTTTCTTGCAACATTATATGAGTGATATTATACTTGTACTAAAATACTGTGTTTCTCAATTGTTTGACCATAGAAGAATACTTATATAAATCATTAGTAAAACAAAAAAATGGGGAAGAGGAATATCTAACGGCAATAAAATTGAGAAGTATAGAAATCTTGATACACCAAAGCTTATATTAAACACATATACTATCAAATTCCAGTTTATGAGAATAAAATGAATGTTCTCTAATCAGACTTTACGGATTGAGAATAAGCTTTATTTAGTTTTAAATGTTTTTCTAAACAATGATTATCTTGATGTGATAAAAATTATAGGCAGAATTGAGCTAACCTTTTCAGAAGGTGAAATTTCTCAAACATAAAATATGAAAGTAAATATTAGTAAGGATCAAATAATCAATTTCATGTTAAAGTCAACACGTTATTAGGAACCAGAATATTTTACTCTCATCACAGAAATAAGTATTTTTTTAATTACAAAATGTATTTTTATAGTGGAAAATCTAGAATAACCTTTCATTTGTTTACATCATCAAATGAGAATTGGGCTTTTGAAGTATGACCACACCAGCTGGTTTATGAGAGACAGTTCCAATTTATGCTATTGCCCTCTAGTGACTATCCATACTATCTTCTTTCATTCTCAAGAGATTTGAAATTACCAAAATCAAGTGGATTGAAATTATCTGGATCTGCTGGTGTTGGGGGGATCATATCTGTGTCATTTAAATAAAGTAATCTACTAAGAAGACTGAAAATCAAACCTTCATGGATTATTATGACTCACTAAGAATTCAAGACAAGTTTGGGGGAAAATCTATTTTACTTAAGTCAGTGAGCAAATGAATTTTAAAAATGGGACAGAGAGGGTAAGCAGGAGGTGGTTCTCAATGCAAATTTACATGGGCAACCCAGGATCATTTAAAGAATAAATAGAAAGAAGTATCTCCTCTGGTCTTTGCTGTTCTTCTTCTCAACAAATTACTTGACTTAAAAAAGCAAAATTAAACTAACATCTGAAAAACAGCTGAACAACATCTGGGGAATTTCATTTTGGCCACAATTTAAAGTAAACCAAAGGAATTATGTAAACATTATAAAAGCTATGCAGCATGATGCTCATATTGTCAGAAGAAATAATTTAATTGATCTCAAAAAAGTTTTAAACCCTGAAAACATATTTAAATTGTAAGCATGACAGTTTTAGAGGCACACTGACAAACCAACTGTGATTTTTTTGGGATTTCTAAATACAATGACAATGGCATTTTCTGTGTGTGTGTGTGGTACGCGGGCCTCTCACTGTTGTGGCCTCTCCCGTTGCGGAGCACAGGCTCCAGACGCACAGGCTTAGCGGCCATGGCTCAGGGGCCCAGCCGAACGGCCGCATGTGGGATCCTCCCGGACAGGAGCATGAACCTGTGTCCCCTGCATCGGCAGGAAGACTCTCAACCACTGCGCCACCAGGGAAGCCCACAACAGCTGTTTTTGAGAAGATTATATTCAACTTTGAGTAACATCTAAAATAAGGTATAACTTAATTTGGCTAAATTATTTGTGGTAGAAAATATTTAGAGTTTTGATGAAAAATAGCCAGTGAAGAAACCACAGAGGTAGGAAAAGAACCATTATTATGAGGGAGGATTTGCTGTGAAAAATTTTAAAAGGCAGAAATCCACAATAGCAGGAA
>NW_006794736.1:1655963-1673568 GCF_000442215.2 Lipotes vexillifer | reverse complement strand
GAATGCAAACAAACAGGTTTATTTGAAAAGATGCTAACTTTGAGTGCAAGACATTTATGTTGTGGGAAATAAGAAATAAGATTGAGAGTCTGGGTTAGAATATGAAAGATTTTAAATGCCAAGATCCAAAATTCTTTCTTGTTTTGCCAGGAAATAAGGAGTCATTGCAGGCTCTTTGTGGAGCAAATGTGATAATGAAAGTTGAGATTGTACTAAAGGTAGAGACAACTGGGGTCATAGGTATTATTAAAAAAATGCCAGTAGCTGTAGAACTCACATAAGATGTTGAGGAGGATATCCATATGAATGATAAATATACAAATATTTTATGGGCAAATCAATAGGATTTGTTACTTCTCTAGGCTATAAGATTTGAAAAATAATAGCTATAATTTAACTCTGAAGTTGAAAAATTGGGGAAATTTTGAGACATACAGAATTTTTCTGGGAGAAAAGGCAGGAACAACAAATTTATTTTGGATAAGATAGTGAGACATAGTGATTTATACAATTCCTAGCATATTACTGCTGTACAAGTATAAAATAAATAAATCTATAAAGGCATTTGCAGCAGAAAGAAATATGATTTTTGATATTATGTGAGAAGGCAGGGCTGGAGAAACATAGATTGGGAAATCATCCACATGAAGTTAATCAGAAGTATTAGTTAAGCCAAAGAATGATAAAACCCAGAGAAAATCTTTGACATAGTGGACCTCGTGAAATATTTCTAATTAGTAGAAATTTCCAGTGCCACTCAAAAGATGTATAGAGATTAAGTAATTTCATTTCATATTCTTTTTTACAAGTAAAGATGATCTCAATATTACCTTCATAAAGTGGGTATAAAGATTTTCCTGTATTATCTCTCCTTAAACTTTTTTATTTTGTAAGGGTTTTAGATTTACTGAAAATTGGAAAGGTAATGCAGAGA
This sequence comes from Lipotes vexillifer, assembly GCF_000442215.2. Taxonomy (NCBI): domain Eukaryota; kingdom Metazoa; phylum Chordata; class Mammalia; order Artiodactyla; family Lipotidae; genus Lipotes; species Lipotes vexillifer. The sequence goes on along the minus strand of NW_006794736.1, from coordinate 1,672,634 downwards.
CTTCCCATAGTAGCATATTATATTAGTATGGTACATTTGTCATGATTAATGAACCAATAATGATAGAGTGTTATTAACTAATGTCCATATTTTATTTAGATGTCCTTAGTTTTTTAACCTAAGGTCCATTTTTCTTGCCTAGGATCCCATTCAGGATATGATATTACATTTAGTCATCATGTCTCTTTAGACTCCTTTCATTGTGAATTTCTCATACTTTCCTTGTTTGTGATGATCTAGAGAGTTTTGAGAAGTTCTGGTCAAATATTTTGTAGACTGTCCCTTTATTTGGAGTTTTCTAATGTTTCTGTTATGGTTAGACTTGGGTTATGTGTTTTTGGGAGAAAGTACACAGAGGTAAATTTCATTTTTATCTCATCATATCAATCTGGCTTTATCGTTGATGTTAAACTTGACCATTTGGCTGTGGTAGTGTTTTGGGGTTTCTTTACTGTAAAGTTATTCTCATTTCCCCCTTCTCGATTTCTTCCTAATTTTCTAATTGTTCATAGATATTACTTATCCAATTGTGATTTGGAAGATAATATACTCACAAAGATACACAATTTCTTACCCACTTCCCCTCCAAAGAAAGGCGCAAGGTATATAGATGCTTTAATAAACAAAATTTTAAAACTTACACTATGTGAGGTACAATGCTGGGAATATTGAAAAATGTGGGGATAAAATGATTAAGCACACAGGCACACAGATGCACACAAACATTTTTCTAAAAACATATTTATCCCTGAATCAGATTTAAGATTTAGGAAATAGTAAGGTGTTTCTTAAATTTATCTGCACATTGATTAACCTTGAGCACTAAAAACCACTGATGGCTGGGGTCCACCACAGGGATTCTTATTTTATTGATCTGAGATTTCTCCTGAGCAGCATGGGATGAGGGGAACAAGTAAAAATCTTGCCTGGTCATTCTAATATACAATCAAGTTTGAGGTCCACTAACCTGCAGTAATTAACTAATTAACCATCATCAATTTGCGTTATCAGCTGTGATAACAGTTAACTACAGCCAAGAGGTAAGTAATTATAGGGGCAGGGAGGATTGCCTTATTCAGTTATTCTATTAACAACACTTTGGCTCAATCAAGGGTGGATATAGAAGACTCCTTAACATACACTTTAATAATTATGTAAAAGAAAGAAATAAAGAGAGAGAGAGAAAGAAAGAAAGAAAGAAAAAGAAAGAAAGAAAGAAAAGCTTTAAAACTTTGCTTCTTTTACTAAAAATGTGGGAAAACTGTAAAACCACTGTTTTGAGGGAATTTGTAATACAGAACAATTGATAAAAAGAAGCATGCCTCTTATTAAAACAGAGATTTTGTGTACACATGAGAAAATAAATGAAAATAATAGTTAGAGAGGTAGGTGATGTCTCACTGATACCCATAAATGATGTGACTACATACATCCAAAAAACTTATGCAAAAACATAAATCATGTCAACTTTTGATACTCTTATTAGCACAAGATAATGTTATATGAATAATGTGTAGGAGAAGCTAATAAAATGTGACTTTATATACATTTTAATTATCGTTATATTGATATCAGAGGGTTTACAGTAGTACAATATATACCAAAGAATTCAAACACTCTTGGGAAGAAAATGTTGACAGATATTGAAGATTTTATATTTTTTACCAGGAAACTCTCTTCCTGTTCTTAATTGAATGGTAGGATTAGTATTTGAAAGTAGCACCCTATTTGTTGACAACAGTCATCAGTCTGAGCTAATTCAGCTTCATGGAGTAGCAAAGCATCCTTAGACAACATGCCAATACAGGTCTTAATTGTAGTAGCAAGTGTTTATACATCCATTACTTCTGACGGATAAGTGGATATCTTGGCAACCTTTGTTTCCCTATAGTTTTCAGACATTAGAGTTAGGAATGATTATTTTCCAAACTTGTTCCTCTTTTTTTTTTTTTTTTTTTTCGCTGCATTCTGTCTTTGTTGCTGCATGTGGGCTTTCTCTAGTTGTGTCGAGTAGGGGCTCCTCTTTGCTGCAGTGTACAGGCTTCTCATTGCAGTGGCTTTTCTTGTTGTGGAGCATGGGCTCTAGGTGCATGGGCTTCAGTAGTTGCAGTGTGTGGGCTCAGAAGTTGTGGCTCATGGGCTTCAGAGCGCAGGCTCAGTAGTTGTGGCACACGGGCTTGGTTGCTCCATGGCATGTGGGATCTTCCTGGACCAGGGCTGAAACCCTTCCCATGCATTAGCAGGTGGATTCTTAACCACTGTGCCACTAGGGAAGTCCCAAGCTTGCTCCTCTTATTTGCAAGAGCTATCAATGTAAAATCACACTGGAGATGAAACTAAAAATTGGAATGTAGTTGTTTTTATTATTATTTTCTGAGTAAAAATTGAAATTTTAGAGCTAGTTTTACTAAAGTTATACAATTTAAAATATATAATGTTGTTCTCAGTCCAAGATTACTGACACCACACGTATATACCCACATACCTATTTTCAAATGTATTTCTTAGGTTAATGAGAAAATAAATGATTTATGGACTATTTGGAAATAAACTACATTGAGAGTACTGCATAATAAAAGCAATATTGGACTAAGAAATAATTTTGAAAATGAGGCATTTAAAAAAATTACTAGAGTACAAGAAAAAGTGAAAATAACAAGTAAGCTTAAGAAACAAGAAGAGATCATAGCAATACATATCAGAAAATAATTGAAAGGAATTAGTAAAGATGAGAATAATCAAAACAGAAATTAATAAAGTCTATGCTGGATTGGAAAAAAATATATAGGTCTTCAGAAAAGGTAACATCAATCACTAAAATAACAACTTATAAAAGAGACATAATTAGAGAGGGGCATAACCACAGATGAATAGAAAACATTAAATTATAAATTTGGAAATCTTGATTAATATTTTTATTGGGGGGGAATCTTGGTTAATATTTTTATTTGGTGGGATCACATAGCATAAAATTACTCAAGAATAGACACAGAAACTCAAGGGACAATTTCATAAAATTAAACATACTTTAAAGACTATCAAAAATCTACCCCCAAAATAAGGAAAATGTATTATAATGCATTCTAACAAACTTTCAAAAATTATGTCCTAAGATATATAAACTTTTTGAAATCATAACAAAAGATAACTTTTCAACTCAGTCTTTGAGTGTAAGATATCACTAATACCTACAATTGGACAGGATAAACATAAAACTAATCTGTATCCAATGATACTACAAAGTATCATTTACTTTTAAATTAAAACCTTAGCATGTAAAGCCTAATTACAATTGATTAAGCATAATGTATCATGAGTAAGTAGAGTTTGTCCTAGGAATGTGCTAACCAATAGATCAACTAAATATTCTCATAATTAATTGAATGAACTGAATAACCCTATGACTTCACAACTCAACAATTAAAAATAATTTTATAAACTATAACGTTAATCTGAGATTAAAAAAACAAATTAAGTACAAAAGACTATTGAATTCTCTACTCTCTCTTCTCTAACTTCAGTGAAAACTCTCAAATCTTTCCAATGGCTTTTGTGTGTGCGTGTGGTTCTTCTTTATTTTTTTTTTAATTATTGGAGTATAATTGCTTTACAATGTTTTGTTAGTTTCTGCTGTACAGTGAAGTGAATCAGCTATATGTATACATATATTCCCTCCCCCTTGGACCTCCTTCCCCCACCCCATTCCACCCATCTAGGTCACCACAGAGCACCAAGCTGAGCTTCCTGTTCTTTATAGCTGGTTCCCACTAGCTATCTATTTTCCACATGGTAGTGTATATATGTCAGTCTCAATCTCCCAATTCATCCCATCCCCCTTCCAAACCCCCATGTCCACATATCCATCCTCTACATCTACATCTCTATTCGTGCCCTGCAAATAGGTTCATCTGTACCTAGATTCCATATATATGCCTTAATACACGATATTTGTTTTTCTCTTTTTGACTTACTTCACTCTGTCTGACAAACTCTAGGTCCATCCATGTCTCTACAAGTAACCCAGTTTTTATCTTTTTTACAGCTGAGTAATATTTCATTGTATATATGTACCACATCTTCTTTATTCATTCATCTGTCAATGGACACTTAGGTTGCTTCCACATCCTGGCTATTGTAAACAGTGCTGAAATAAACATTGGGGTCCATGTGTATTTTTGAATTATGTTTTTTTCAGAGTGTATGCCCCATAGTGGGATTCCTGGGTCATATGATAGTTCTATTTTTAGTTTTTTTAAGGAACCTCCATACTGTTCTCTATAGAGACTGTATCAATTTACATTCCCACCAACTGTGCAAGAGGGTTCCCTTTCTTCCACATCCTCTCTAACATTTATTATTTGTAGTTTTTTGTTGATGGACATTCTGACTGGTGTAAAGTGATAACTCATTGTAGTTTTGATTTGTATTTCTTTAATAATTAGTGACCTTGAACATCTTTTCATGTGCTTCTTGATCATTTTTATGTCTTGTTTGGAGAAATGTCTAAGTCTTCTGCCCAATTTTTTTTTTTTTTTTTTTTTTTTTTTTTGCTGTACACATGCCTCTCACTGTTGTGGCCTCTCCCGTTGTGGACCACAGGCTCCAGACACACAGGCTCAGTGGCCATGGCTCACGGTCCCAGCTGCTCCATGGCATGTGGGATCTTCCCGGGTTGGGGCACAAACCCGTGTCCTCTGCATCAGCAGGTGGACTCTCAACCACTGCACCACCAGGGAAACCCTTCTGCCCATTTTTTGATTAGGTTGTTGGGTTTTTATATATTGAACTGCATGAGCTGTTTGTATACTTTGGAGATTAATCCCTTGTCAGCTGCTTCATTTGAAATAAAAAATAAATAAATAAAAATAATTCTTTAAAAAAAAAGAAAAATCATTCTTTAGTTCCAAAAAAAAAAAAAAGGAAAATACCAAAAAAATCATCTCACAGAGGTAGAGAGACAGATAGAGGCAGAGGCAGAGACAGGGAGAAACAGAAAGAGAAACATCCTAATATACTCCCTTAAAAACCCATCAGGACCCCATTAAAGACATTCAAAGTCATTATCTCCTTTTTAATTTGAATTAATTTTGTGACTCTTCATTATTCTAATGTATATGAGATTAAGTCCTCCCTTCCCTGTGAATGAATGTAATGCAAATCCCCCAAAATGACTGAGGTGGTGTATCTTGGATTACATTAATTATTTTTTAAAAATCTGGGAAAACTTGAGGTATGACAGTGCCCAGTTTCTCGCTGATTGTCAACTTGTTTTATTTCTAACTGAGAACATGTCTTCACCTATTTAAAAAAAAAGGTGGAGTCATATCAAAATTTGCAACATGAAGTGTTTTTAGTTTTCCTAATAGGAAATAAATTTTACAATGTTATGCAACAAGCGTAAATAGGAACATTGCCTTGTATATGAATTCATATATAATCACTTGTTAAAAAATAACTTCATTTAAGTCTTCTGGAATGATTGGCATTTTATATGAAAAAAGATCCTTAAATAATACTGCAATAATATATATTACAAATAAAATTTTATGTTAAATTTTTGATAAATATATTAGTGATCTGAGATTTTAAAATTAGACATTATATATACAAAGAAAATTTAAAAAATATAGAAAATGACACATTTCAACAATAAAAAGTATCTTTATATTCAAAATTAATATAATTTTTAATCAAGACATGACCTAGAAGAAAGTACTTGCAGGGACTTCCCTGGTGGTCCAGTGGTTGAGACTTCACCTTCCAATGCAGGGGGTGCAGGTTAGATTCCTAGTTGGGGAGCTAACATCCCACATGCCTCGTGGCCAAAAAATCAAAACATAAAACAGAAACAATATTGTAACAAATTCAATAAAGACTTTATAAATGGTCTACATCAAAAAATCTTTAAAAATAAAAGAAAGTATTTGCAAATTGTATTTTGAAAATGATAAATATCCACAGCATATAGTAAGTTCCTTCACATAAATTACAAAAGGGCAACTAAATAGAAATATATACATAGAGTATAACTCTGTATTTCAGAGAAGAACAAATGTAAAAGACTACTGTGCTCTTGAAAATAGGTTTAAATTTTATAATGTTGAGAAAAATATACATTTTGAAAAAGATCTAGATACCATGTTTTTCACTGAATTTGAAAACATTTAAACCAGCAATAATATCTTATCTTTAGGGCATGTCATAAGGCAGGGTGTGTATGTGTGTGTGTGTGTGTGTGTGTGTGTGTGTGTGTATTTAGGTAAGAGTTTATATGTAATTCATTTTCTAAAAATAGATCTAAAATGTTATAAATCAAATTGATAACAATTATCTATGAGTCAGGGGGGATTTTGAGGATAAAAGATGTTTATTTCCTTTATTTGTTCAGTGCAATTTTTAAAAGCATGTAAGCATGCAATATATTTTAATTAAATATTTAAAATAAATATATCAGCAAACAACTTCTTGATTTGTCAAAGTGTAGTTTTCAAAATATAAGAACATGATTCTCATAAGAATATGTAAAAAACATGTCAAAGATTTTATTCAACTCACTAATCAAAGAGTGAACAAGTAAAATTGTAATGCTGATTCCAAGAGCATTTGAGAAACAAAAGTTTATCAGCACATCAGTAAATGCAATAGAAAAAACGAGTATTAGAAAAAGATTGCTGTTAGATATAATTGGTTAATGTCCTCCATTAAAATAAAACAAAACCCCTTGGGGTTATCATTTCTATCAGACATAAATCTACAATTTAACGGGACTCTTCATAGCATCTGGTCTCTAATAAAATAGTAAATAAAAAGACAAACATTATTCTTCAACAATTAAATAATTCTTTAGCAAGTTTATAAGTAATGTCCCAGTATGAAGTAAAAAGAACTTGATACACACTCTGATTTATTTCCAAGTTTGTAACTATGTTCTTAACCACATTTAGAAGCATTTGGAGTGGAATTAATATCAATTTCCTTCTCTAGAAAATTGTACACTTGATAAGATTCATCCTTATACAGTTAGAGATCCCAAATGAAGCTTTTATATTCTCTGTGAAGTTGTGATGTTGGAATCAGAGAGGCATATTATATCAAAGAGAAGGACAGATTTTAAGATCTCTATTAGCTTAATGTTGTTAAGTCTTTGACCAAGTTTTCCATAATAGAATCATTGATGTAGCAATAGGAATTATTTCTACTTCCATCAAGAATCCATAGAGGAAATGAAAATTTAAAAAAACTGCTGAAATAGCTATGAACATACTCACATGGGAGGAGTCAAAAGCTGCAAAGTATCTATCCACTGATTAGAACATAAAGACATTTTATAAAAATAGAGAAATTATTTTCTTTCTTACTAGCATTGATAATAACTTTAATTAATATAGCTCTATTTTTTATTTTAGTAAAAATTCAAAATCAAATATAAGAAAATACTCTTTAAAATATTAAATCTACATTTAATGATAAATGATAATAATATTGATTTAACATAATTTGTTTAGAGTCCTTTTTCTTTGATTTGATCATCTCTGAATCATCCTGGAATAATTTATTAAATATATTTGCAATATAAAATGTAGAGAGTGGATTTTTAAGTGTTAAAATTTATATTAGTAAAGATACATTTATTTTAGGGAAAAATCCTTATTTGTAACTGCTTTGCACTGTATAATTTTTAATACGGTTTTTCCAAAATTATGAAATGAGTTCATTCTTTCCCTTCCCCCTACAGTTCACCTTATTACCTAGGGAAAAATAACTGAACAAAACAAAACCTCTAATACCTGGACAAAGGAAATTTGCAGCGATTATGAACCACTTTTCACTTCCTTTTTCTCTGTGAAAAATTTTATAAGATGGCAACTATCACAATATTTTATCTTTTCCAGCCCTAGGTATGCAAGCTATAAATAGTAATATAGGTCATGATTAGTCTCAGAAAGAAGTTGATGGTTTGTTCCCTAAGTTGCTTATTCTTTAGCATTTTACTTTTGTCTTACCATAAATATTTTCCTTTTTTGAGTATTCTAGAAAAAAATTAACAGTATTAAAGAAGGCTTTCTATTATTCTCCAATCAATAAAAATGGTCAGATGAAAAGACTAATAGAAAGAGTGGTAAAATCTGTGGTGAGAACATAAACAGGGACAGTGACAATTACACAGTAAAGCCATTAAATAAGCTCTGTTAGACTTGATGAAAATGACACTAGATTGAATGACTGAGTCAAAGCTCAGACCATAAATTAATTATATTTATAGTATAAATGCAATAAAAATGTACAAAAGTATATATACCAAAATTATAACATTGACTTTTTGGGTGGTGGTAATATAAATATTTAGAGATAGGGATAGAAATAGAGAAATAGTTTCTATAATTTCTTGCAAGAAAATGTCTTTTTTTTGTAACTAAAATATATAATTCCAAATCTTTTTTTATTAGGGAATTGCAAATTAAAAGAGTGCAATACCACTACCCACCTATTCCAATGGCTAAAATTCTCTCTTTTAGAAACTACCAAATGCTGTTGAGGATGCAGAGCAAAAGAGACTCTCAATCATCATTGATGGATATAAAAATATTGCAGCCACTTTAAAGACAGCTTGAGAATTTCTTACAAAGCTAAATGTAGGGTTTACCTTAGCACCCAGTAATCACATCATAGGTACTTACTCAACTGATTTGAAAGTTACATTAACAAAAACTTTGCATGTGAATGTTTATAACAGCTTTAATCACAATTACCAAAAATTGGAAGCATCCAAGATGCCTTTCAATACGTGAATGGTTAAACTGTGGTACATCCATATAATGAAATTTATTCAATAAGAGTAAATGAAAAAAAAAAGAGGAAACGAGCTATCAAGCTGTAAAAATGCATCAGTAAAACTTAAGTGCATATTCCCAAATACAAGAAGACAGTTTATTATGGCTACATACTGTATAATTCTAATTATATGCCATTCTGAAAAGGAAAATCCCTAGAGACTGTGAAAAGATCAGTGGTCACCTTGGGCTCATGTGGGGGGAGGGGGTTAAATAGGTGAAACACAGAGGATTTTGAGTGGTAAAAATATTCTATATGATACTGTAACAATAAATACAAGAAATTATGCATTTGTCAAAAGCCATAAAACTTTACAGCAACAAAGAGTGGAACTAATGTATACAAATTAAAATCAAATCATTTAGCAGAAAGGAATTCCTAAGAAGGAATGCAGAATGTTAAAAAGAATCTAACTGGGGCTTCCCTGGTGGTGCAGTTGTTGAGAGTCTGCCTGCTGATGCAGGGGACACGGGTTCGTTCCCTGGTCTGGGAAGATCCCACATGCCGCGGAGCGGCTGGGCCCGTGAGCCATGGCCTCTGAGCCTGCGCGTCTGGAGCCTGTGCTCCGCAATGGGAGAGGCCACAACAGTGAGAGGCCCGCATACCGCAAAAAAAAGAGAATCTAACTGAATTACAAATATATGAAACTACCTCCGTAAAGAGGATGGGGAAAATGTACTGAGGTAAATAAATTTGTATGTGAGGGGAGTCTATCTATAAGACTGAGCACAAAAGGAACTACACATAAGTAGTGTACTCTAGTTAATAAAGTTGTTTCCCTTTGGATACAGGAACAATTCTACTACTGATAGTAGAATTGAACAATTCATAAATGAATAGCAGATGGTGGGAGTGAGAATTTTTGCAGATAAGCAAGGAGAGGAGACTAGAATAATCTAGGTGGTAATAGATTAGAGTTGGAGACGTCAGTATGAACTCATATTTATCTTAATATTGGTATAGATGGTTACAAATAGAATATATATGTGTGTGTATGTACACGGGTTAGTCCACATATATATCTTTTCTTGCTCTTTTCTCTGAGCAGGGCAACAATAAACAACATACCAGTTGTTGAACAAATCTAATATCCAGATCTTGGTTTCTAATCCCGTTCTCCAATAGAAGGAACTTGAGCTTCTTGGAGAAATGGTTGAATATAGGACTGAGGAAGAAAATAATACTAGGTGAGCCTGGAACATCTTGCAGTACTAAAAAGTAAGAAAACACTAAAAAATAAATAAATAAATAAATAAATGATGGAGTTATATCAAAGTGACACAAGAGGTGCCTGAAGGAATTCCAAATGGGAAAACTTGGAACAATTTGAGCATCAAAATAAATAATATCGTATTGCATTATAAACTTTAGGAAAAATAAATATTCAGAAGTCATACTGATATAAATAAATGGTTGAATAAATCAGTAAATTGAGGAAAAGGGACAAATCTTTTACTCAGAAGAATTCCAAATAATTTTTGTAGATACTCCATCTTCTAGGGGGTGGTAGGATAAATTGTTACTGTGTAAATATGGGCTGTACATGGTAACTTCTTTCCAAAGAGTATTTGGAAGAGGGGGAAAAAAGAGTAACTTTACAGTGGAGAAACTTGACATACATGACTGCAGCCCTTTGATCAAGGTCAACATTTCCAGGGACAAATCATGTTGATAGTATGTACCCAAGATATGATGTGATGAAATTATACTTTATCTCTTCAGTCTTTCTCTCCAAAACATAAAACCCAAGGTAATGATCAAGAAAAGAATATAAGACTAATTCCAATAGGAGGACATCCTATAAAATATTTCAACAATACTCATCAAAAATGTCAAATTCAAAAAAGAAAAAATAAAGAAAATTTGGAGTAATGGTCAGGCCAAGAGGATCCTAAGAAGTCATTACAGATATGATGCTGGAACAGAAAAAAATATATTAGGTAAAATCTAAGGAAATCTGAATAAAATGAACTTTATTTAATAATACCATATCAATATTGGTTCATTAATTGTGACAAAGATATCATACTAATATATGATATCAATAATAAGGAAAACTAGTGAAGGAGTGTATGGGAACTCTCTACAATTTTCTCAATTTTTTCTGTCATTATAAAGCTCTTCTAAAACTATAAGATTTTAAAAAATCAATAGGACATATTTCCCTATATCCACAAACAGAAAAATCTGAAAAAGTATTAGCCAAGTTTCATGATGAATGTATTAATTTTGATAGAAATTTTAATCATTCTAATGTTTAGAATTATTTTCTTAAACTAAACATGGATTTCTTTTATTAAATAAAGCAACAGAAATTTAAAAACCTTTTATTTTTCAATAATCAATTGAAAAGTAAACCCATGGCACCCTCATTGTATGGATTTCATTACTGTCCACTTACATTATGAATAGGATTTCAATAACAACATCTCAAATGCAATGAAGATGCTTCTAGTGCATTCTCCTGAGGATGATGGGTGGGGTGGATACTCAAGCAGCTCTCAGGGGTACAAAAAATGATCTCAGGAACAAACTTCAAATTCTGGCAAATAAGTGGATTTAATTTGGTGGTAAGCATCTATGATGTTGCTTAGAACAATAATTTCAAGTAATGTGGTCTTTACTGGGTAATGCTGGTAAATTGAATAAATAAAATATCAACCACAAAGTCCTCTTTAAATAAACCATGGATTCAGTGAAGCTTAGGGAGCTGTGAACTGAGCATTCCTAATTATCTCAGCTGGAGTTTGCCCTTTGGGAAAATGAATAATTTATTAGCAAACACAGGGTTGGCTATTGAGGAGCTTAGAGATATCTCTTAGCATTTTTATCTTGTGAAATGGATCAGAGGAATTAAAAATTCAGTTCTTAAATAATTGATTCTTTAAATTCTATAATAAGAAATAGATTCAATTACATAAAAAGTGAAGTAAACTTAAAATATCACCTTAATAAAACTTTTACATATGTAGACTTATTTAAGTATCACCTTTGATTCTCACAGCCCACTAAAATGCTCTTTGGTAAAAGTTATTATTGATATCATATACTGAAGGAAAATAAGGTTCAGAGAGGTTAAATACATTACCACGGTTCATACCGCTTTCAGTGACAAGATCTGGACTTGACTTAGGCATTATGAATCCATGACTAGGTATTTTTGTTTTCAGAAAATATTTTCCTCTCCCAAACCCTGAATTAGGTATACTCTTAGCAGAAGAACACACAGCCATTGATTGAATTGATCCTAAATCATATTTTATACCATTTATTGGGTGATTAAGCAGGTATAATATTAATTTGCTTAGAGGATCCTGGTAGAATTTGAATCTCAATTAATTTATTAACTTTAATAAACTATACACTTAATATTTTATCCTCAACCACATCCAAATCATTGTTCTAACTATGATTAACTTTGATTTTAGGGTAAAGCCCAAAGGTTATTCACTACTTTCAAAACCAAGTTATAGGCCTCATAAGAACACAATTTTAAATATATAAAAGCCTAATACTTTTCTGCCACATGTCCTAGGCAGCAAACTATAAAGATTGAGTATATGTGTATAGAATTTATTGTTGGAATAAAACAAATCCTTTAGCAATAGCAAAGTGATACATATTCAGTGATGATAAACATCAAATTGTATGTTTGGACAGAACTTTGGAGCATATGTGAATAAAGTACCTAGCTGCTTATATTTAAATTTCATCTATGATATCCCTGCCAAACCATGTCAACACTTTGTCTAGCATTTTTTTATCTATGTATTTTGTGTGTGTGTGCTTTTTTAAAAAATATGCCAATGATAATGCTTCCAATATACACTATATTTCAAAACTCTAATTGCTTTACTGAACAGCTTTGTTAGAAGATGTCTATTCATAGTTATCTGCCAACTCTTTTTTATAGCTTGTACATATTAGAGGTTTTAATCCTGGCATCAAAGAAGCCATCTTTCACTGCATGGTGAACAAATATTTGCTGAGAATTTGCTAAGAACCAACAGCTTCCATAGTCAAACACTGAGGTCACCACTATGTATGAAATATAGTATCTGCTATCAGGATATTTGATCTCAATGAGGAAATCCTTACAGAGATTTGAGGAAGCAAATTATGATACAAAAATTCTATAACCTGTCCAATTTATGTTGTCATATGAAAGCAACAGGAAAAAAATCTCAAACATATCAAAAATAAGCAAGCCAAGTAATGGCTAAGATGGATGGGCTATTAACACTTCCATATGTTTCTGAAATGACACATTGCCCAACTGTGTTATTTTAAATATTTCTACAATGTATTTTTGATAAAATACAATTTTATAGACATTAACTTTTTTACAGTCACACTAAAAACACAAATTATCATAAATAAGATTAATATTACTCATGAAATATTACAACATTGGTAGGAAAGGTAAGGATATAGCTTACCAATATTGGATGATACTAGATAAGCATTCAGCAGTCAATGACATTGTTATTTATTAATAACAATTAATTAGTAATCATTAACCTAAAACCATAATGAAAAAGAGATTGTATTCACAATCATCAAAAAAACTAGTTTAAAAAATTGTCCACTAATTAAAACAAAGTCTTCTTGAACCCAGAAATTTCTCCACAGAAGTAAAAGAAAACAAACAAAAAAAAATCCTTGTTATTGAAGAATGTGATACAGTCATAGCTGATACTACCCACTGCAAACACATTCTCAAAATAAACAATAACTGGTCCTCTAGTAAGAGGACCTGACAACCTCATATAGTTTATCCTAACTCTACCTGGTAATTGGGGTGCCTATCTGTGTTAGCTAATTGGGCTTACCTAGAGGAAAAAAAAACAAACTTCTCATATCTGTATGACAGGAGGTAGTTTTACAAATTACAGTAAGGAATCCACTGAAGTTGGAATCCTCAGTCCCACAGAAACAGGGAGATAGGAGTGCCATCTCCCTTGATGTTTACATTTCAAAGAGATGGTTCCCAGGTCCTTGGGATAGTCCTATATTAAAAAGCTGACAAAATGCCTATCTAGCCTTCAAAAGGATTTATATGCATTTCAAAGAAAGGAAAAAGTACTTATAATTACAAGTTTTCTAAGATTAAGTGCTCTGAGCAAAAAAGAGGAAGAAATTCCTTCCCTTATTTTAACGGGGAGAATTAAGCCTCTGCTTTTAATTTGTATTTGTCCTTACTTTCCTCAGACTTCAACTATTAAAGCAATGGAAGGAATAAAAAGGAATTATAGACAAAGAAAAAAAAAGTATTTAGCACTAAGAACAACTAAACTAAGATGAACTAGGAAGTGGCATAATAAGGAAAAACTGTCAATATATATCAGAAATTTACAATTTAATATATATAAAATACTGTACAATCTTATAAAAACAATCAATTTTTAAATGCACATTATTCAATGCAATAAGAAATCCAAAAGCTTTTTAAAACGGAAAGGCTATTCAACCTTTCCTTTAATAAATGATGTTAGTCAACATTAAATAAAGTAGTATCCTTTTAAAATTTATATTTTATTTTATTTTATTGGTTTATAACATTATATTGGTTTATAATATTATATTGGTTTATAATATTATATTTTGATATCTGTGTACAATGCAGTGTGCTCACCACCAAAGACTTAATTTCCATCCAGTTGATCCTCTTTACTCATTTTTTCCTCCCCTCCATGCCCCTACCCACCCTGGTAACCACTACTCTCTTCTCTGTATCAATGTGTTTGTTTTTGTTTGGCTTGGTTTATTCATTTATTTGGTTTTGGGTTTGTTTTATGGTTTGGGGTTTTTTTGTTTGTTTTTATATTCCACATATGAGTGAAATCATATGGTATTTGTCTCTTTCTAACTTGTTTCACTTAGCATAATACCTTCAGGGTCCAACAATGCTGCAAATGGCAAAATTTCATCTATTTTTTATGGCTCAGTAGTATTACATTGTATATATGCATCTTCTTTATCCATTTATCTATTAATAGGCATTTAGAACTACCATATGCTCCAACTATTCCACTTTTTGGTATTTATCCAAAGAATACAGAAACATTAATTCAAAAAGTAGTACATTTTATTATTTTTTTTTATTGGAGTAAAATTGCTTTACAATGTTGTGTTAGTTTCTGCTATACAATGAAGTGAATCAGCTATATGTATACCTATATCCCCTAGGTATACCTATATGTATACCTATATCCCTTCCCTCTTGATCCTCCCTCCCACCCCCCATCCTACCCATCTAGGTCATCACAGAGCACCAAGCTGGTCTCCCTGTGCTACACAGCAGGTTCCCACTAGCGAGCTATTTTACATATGGTAGTGTATTTAAGTCAAACCTAATCTCCCAATTCGTCCTACCCTTCCCTTCCCTCCCTCTATCCACATATCCCTTCTCTACATCTATGTCTCTATTCCTGCCCTACAAGTAGGTTCATCTGTTCCATTTTTCTAGATTCCGCATATATGCATTAATATACGGTATTTGTTTTTCTCTTTCTGGCTTACTTCACTCTGTATGACAGACTCTAGGTCCAACCACATCTCTACAAATGACCCAATTTCATTCCTTTTTATGGCTGAGTAATATTCCATTGTATACATGTGCCACATCTTCTTTATCCATTCATCTCTCATTGGACATTTAGGTTGTTTCCATGTCCTGGCTATTGTAAATAGTGCTGCAATGAACATTGAGGTGCATGTTTCTTTTTGAATTATGGTTTTCTCAGGGTATATGCCCAGTAGTGGGAACCCTTTTGCACTGTTGGGAATGTAAATTGATATAGCCACTATGGAGTATGGCGTTTACTTAAAAATCTAAAAATAGAACTAACATATGACCCAACAAAAAGTAGTACATTTTAGCTAAGAGAAACCACTTGGGGAGGGACAGGAAATCCATTCCCATCCAAGGCATCCAAAGCAATAGGCACCTTCCCTAATGGTGTCCACCACTGCTGTTCACCTGGAAATTCTTTCACTGAAGCAGAGCATTAAAAGTATTTCTAAATCAGTAAATAAAATTAATAAGCTAAGTTCTGACTTAACCATTATGTCACACTTTTTATTTTAATATCAAAATTTTGTTTCAGGCCAATCTAAGGTTTAAAAATCAAGAGGCTAGGTCTGACAGCAGTTCATACTTAAGGTTTTATTATTGGAATGATTTTTATTTAATTCACAGGACAAGTTCAAATAATTTATACTTCATAGACTTTAATGAATCGAACAATAATGGTATGTTATAGACAGCTCAAAGGAAAAGCCAAAGAACAGCCACAGTTTTTGAGCAGGAATATTGCTCGATATATATATATATATTTTAGTGGAGGGGAAGGGGTAGACAGTGTTGTCCTTCTACAGGACAAAATTCACATGCAGGTCCACAACTTACAGTGTTTCCCATAGCTCCTATAGAATCAGAAGCAGACAATGTGGAAGGGTGTGCTCTAGACAATGAACTTTCTATCTCATTGTTGAACAAATATGTCCCTACAGTTCCCACTACATCAATGTAATTGAATACCAGATCCACTTTTATAAAAATAAAACATTTTTTCTTATTTTAAATATGCTCAGCATCCACTGATAACTTTATATATTTTCTCTAATGAAGGAGTTGCAAACTACAGCCAGCTCACAAGCCAAATCCAGTCTGTAGCCTATTATTGTAAAGTCTTAAAACTAAGATTTTTTTTGTGTGTGTACATTTTGAAAAGGTAAAAAAAGAACACAAAACATACTAGGCGATAGAACCCATACATGACCCACAGAGTCTATTTGCTATCTGGCCATTGACAGAAAAAAATGTGTCCATTCCTG